>NW_020210711.1:0-3800 GCF_003070985.1 Temnothorax curvispinosus | reverse complement strand
ATTCCGATAGAGTATATAAATCCGTTATTTTTCGATTACTGAACGGGGGACGATACGCCGAGAGACGTCAAAAGGTCATTCCTTCACCTCGAATTTATATAGGAAAAAAAAACTGCTTTCTCATATGGACGCCGAAGTGGATGACGGATTTCAGCGGCGCGCTTCTCTTCGCGCATGTTATTTCGTGCGGTGTAAACAAATCTACCCGCAGACGATCTTTCGGACGATAAATAGAAATACGAGGCATTAGTAATTTTTGTAATTGTAATACCATGTTTGTATACAGCTCGCGTGGATTGTATTATATGATAGCAGCTAAGATAGCTTTTTAAAAGGAAGACAAATCTTATACTCAGTATATGAAGAATCGCGTATATTCTTAAGAGAAGGAAAAGAAACCTCTAGTGTTTATATTAACACAGTTAAAATACCTTGAATGCAATAGGCAACTAAATTCTACCTATGTCCAGAGGATGGAAGAAGATATTTCCGGAGCGGTTTAGCGCAGTCGTAACGCGTCTACAACGTCATTGTGTCAACGCAAACGTTCGTTCGCATCGTGTCATCTTACAATGAAAGTATATGACAATAAACGAAAAACAAATTTGTACACTCACAAATCCTGCGTTAACAAATACACATCTCTCGTTTCCTCCACGATTGATCGTTTCTGGACATACTAGCGTAGCTATTCGACCGTTTGCTTTGAGAATCTATGCTTGTAACTGTAATATTTATATTATACCTGTATCATCCACTAGTGGCCTTATCTAAGTAATTAATACTGATACACACACGTCACGTTATTAAGCATATTAATCATACGTATTACTCACAAGCGTTTTATTTTAGATATTGAGACTGTTTTTTTTTTTGCGAGAGTCACACCGAATTGTGTAACGTTAATTTTGCAATATCCTTGTCTGATTTAAGTATCATTTAGGAAACACCTGTGAGAGTTATAGTTTATATCACAGCCTACAGTCAAGTTCTTCCAACGACTGTGTGGACACAGCGCTCCGCTAATGCGAAAGAGAGAGAGAGATGGGCGATCAATTTTCAGCGCGGTACGGCTTTTCTACATAAGAATGGAGAACAAGACAAATCCACAGTTGGTTTCTTATCTCGCGATTGGATATACTTCAATCTCTCTCAGTTTTAACAATCATTCCAATTTGAATGTCGAGTAGAGTGTGCGAACGTGAGAGCGAGCGCGAGCGTGAGAAAGCGAGAATTTATAAATATATATATATGTATACATACAAGATTATATAAAGAATGAAAGATGTTTAAGTTATTCTATTAATTAACATTTATTACTAGTCACACGTATCGTGGACACGGGTAGTTGATAACGGTGATTACGAGCGCAAACGGCAAAGTGTGTCGCGAGTTGCTGTGCTACCCGGTATGATTTTTAGAATTTCCGTCACGCGACTGAGGATTATACATTATACACATACACACACATATACACGTTATTAAATATTAGTTATTCTTTCGTTGAAATAGAGGATGTATATGTATATATATATTACATATGTATACGGGAGAAATGTGTTATTCCATTTTCGTGCATGTTGCAGTACATATATATTTAACTTCTCGGTCGTTTTCGATCTACGGCTCTCGTCGTACGTTGCATTTTGTTACACGTTTACAAAGGGGTGAGGCGGGGCAAAAATATCGTGTGATATCTTACTAATTCGTTCCGTTGGACCGTATATATGCATATATATATATGTATACATAAATGCGTACCGTGTCTTTTTGAATATCTTTTTAGGACTATAGCGGTAAAACTCTCTTCTGCGAAACTTCTTTACTTATCGACCAAATAAAACGGGGACTTAAGTAACCGAGACGGCGATGCTGCGACTCTTGATATCTTACCGACGATATGGCGCAGAAATCGTGAATAACTTTGAATGATTGGAAAATAAATACGATATGAGACAGAAAGTGCAAAGTGCTTTTCTTTTCTGTTCCGCACCGAGACGATCTCTCGGCTCTCGTGTCCATTTTTATCAATTAAAGTTAATCTGCATCGATAGAAAATGGACATTGGACCTTTCCGCAGGCTTCTCTCGGATTCGCGGAAAGACGAGCGGCCAATTTTCACGAGCTTGTCGTCAATATGTTTTAATGGACAAGAATTATGTATGTTATGTTATATAAAATTCAAATTTTAAACAAAACAGAAAAAGGGGAGGGGAAAGTCGAAAGGAAATGCATCCGCCAACCGGCAGGAAGCCGATTAAGAAGCAAAATTTACCTACATTAAAAACAATCGTGTTAATGAAATGGAACAAGCATTACTTAATAATTAATTATAATTAGCTTGATCAACGATTAATTCGACAGACTCGTTCAGATCAAATTATCTAATCTATATCGTCCCTCCAATTTTTTTTCATCATATGTTAAACAACAGATTGATAATTCTGTCCGTGTAGTCCATGTTAACGAGATAGTACAGTTAATTTACTCGATAAGCTAATGGAAGTCAATCCTGTGAATGTGACTATATCAAAGCCCGTACTATCTCATTAGCATTATCGATGTCTCAGCACATAGGAAGGAATCTTGGAGATCGGGGACGATGAATGACATAATTGAAGATCATTCCACGATTAAAGTCCACCGGGATTCGAATGAGTCGCCGTCGATCGAATCGACCGGAGTTCGATCGAAGCCGCCCCACGTTCCAGTCGCATTCACAGACGCCTTGCCCTCCTGCTTGCAGCCTGGAAAGACATGCGACATAACATACGACGTCCGTCTCGTTCTGCCGGAGCACGCCGCGCGCTCCGGACTCCGGACTCCGGAGTCGGAGCACTCGGAGCAATGATGCTAGAATGAAGGAGTGACTCCAGTCGGCCGGAGCTGAAACGAAGCGAGAACGGAGCAACGGAGTTGCGCGCGCGGCCCGGTCTGGCGGCGGCCGGCGCGGCGCGGCGCGGCGGCCCGTAAATCCTTCGCGCGCAAGCGGAGCGGCGATTGGCCGGCCGACGGCCGCCGCCGCCGCCCCACCCCGGCCGGCCGCGCCGCGTCGCTCCGCCGTCGCTAGTCAGTCGGGCTCGGACCACGGTCAGGTGTGCGTCGTATGTCGTCAGTTGTCGTTCACGTACGCGAGCGTACGGGTTTGTCACTGAGAGGAAAAAGAATCGAGGTAAGAGGAGAACGCAAGCCGTCCCGACGCCGTCTCGTCGCGCGCGCGCCACGCGACACGCTTCGACGCCTCGCGATTATTTTCGTTTGAATCGTCCTCGTCTTCGCGGCCGCGCGGGGGTGAGCGAGGGTGAATGGGAAAGGGGGTGTAACCACCGTCGCGCTTCTGTCACGCGAACCCACCGCCGGTGGAGCACGCACGCTCTCTCTCTCTCTCTTTCTCTCTCTCGGACTCGCCCTAACCGATATATACATATTCCTGTCCGCTTGTATCCCGCTCGGCGCGATGCGTCCCGTGCGCGCGATGCGGCGTGTGCGTTTTCTCGGCAGACGCCACAAAGAACGCGGCGCCTCGACTCCGTTCACGAGATAAGCGAGAGAGAGAGAGATCGAAAGGAAAGTAAGAGGGAACGAGAGAACGATACGGTGTATGCGGAAGGTGGGAAAGAGAACGAGCGAGGAAAGTGGTAGGAAATAGAGGAGAGCCCGATGGCGCTCATGGTCGTCTTTCGTGTGTACTCTCGGGGATCGATACACGGTACACACTCCGGGGCCGACGGTGTGTGGGTGCAAGAATACATTGAACGGAGCTTCCGTGAAACGCGTCGGTCGGGTGCATGTGTGCGTGG
>NW_020210710.1:0-2572 GCF_003070985.1 Temnothorax curvispinosus | reverse complement strand
AACACAAATACCATTACATTCGATGACGCACAAATAAACGAAGTACGTCCTTGCATCTCGATATGTATATCTCCCTAAGTAGAAAATTATATACGTAAAATTTGCTTTTATTCCCACAAACATTTCGCGACGAAAAACCGGAGTGCCTTAATCCGCTCGTTAGAGCGCAAATCCTCTCATATCGTTTACGTTTTTCGGGGCATATTCCGGCTTTCGATGAATAGAGCGATTTGAAGCGGTTCGCTTTCGCTCCATTCATCCGGCACGCCGTTTATCTTTTCCGTTATCATTTGTGAAGCAACTTTTAGCGCCGATGCGTATCCACGGAGAAAAACGTGTCTTCGACCGATATCGCGGGTAGGATGTGGTTTTACGGCGTGACACAGAACTCGTAGCGATAAATCAAATTCGCTCGATTTCACACGACGCGTCCAGATGTGTTGTCAGAGGGCCGCGACTGAGAATTTCAGCTGATCAAAGCGACATTATTGAGAGCAACACGGTATTACTCCGATACTTTGGCCAATCTATTAAAACTCTGATCTTTAAAATGAATCTCATCTGACAGGTAATATAAGATACGGAGACATAAAAAAATAATTAACCAAGTAAGAAATTTTTTTGTGTTATAAATTAATGTTATTTTTTTAGAAATGTGTCATTATCGATAAGTAATGCGTTGTTAAATACATAATGTATAATTATATTCAATGTAATTTTTAACCATTTCTATACGGATCGCCACTGCTTCTGCGCTCAATATATGTCGTTAATTTAACTAAAACAATGGAATTAAAATAATATCGTTTTGCGTGAAATAATAAATTTCGACACACGTGGTAGTTAAAAATAACAAAATGTCCTTTAACTCCAAGGTATACTGGTTTAAATTTTATCCCTTAATATTTAAATAACAGTGCAATAAAATTAATAACGAATTATTAAAATAATATCCCGAGTAATAATGTAACGCGTTCGTTTCGTGACGCAAGATCAACGAGATTAAAACGAGATAAAAACAAGAGAAGCTCAGAAACTCATCAAAGGCAGAGTCGCAAGGAGAGGAAAGCCCTTTTGCTTTCAGTCGCGTACAAGTCGGGGGCTCCGATATTTTTATTCGACATCAATATTGTCAACGCAACATCGTAATTATAGAAAAATCAATTCCGAATTTCTCAAAGAATCTGCCGTCAGAATCCAAGAGCGCCGGGGGAGCGTTTATCGCGCACAGGCAAGAACTCTCCGAAATATCTTTTTAGACGCGCGGCAAAAGATTATATATTCCGATTTCCGAGTTTCCGACCGCTTATTCGCTCTTCGCTTTTCCGATCTCATTTTCAGCCCTGTGCTCGCATGGGGGGGGAGGGAGGGAAGGGGAATTTCTCAATAAACAACGATACAATATAATACAATAGGAATAGAAATACGAGAGATGCAGGGGATGCAGGGATAATCTCAGCGGCAAACGCGTCAAGCACAAAGCGTTTCACCTTCCGCGCGTAATCGTCACACACGTTATAGCTAAATGCGTTGACAAAAACGATAAGATAAGATTAATAAGTTGTGAAGTAATCTCGTCTTATTGTCACGACGTATGGACGGGCGCAGGAAGATGAAAAACGAAAAGGAAGAACGATGAGAAAGAGAAGAGAGAGGAAGAAGAGAAAGAAAGAGAGAAAGAGGGAGAGGAAGAAAGTGGATAAGGAAGTGGAGGAAAGATACGCGAACGGGAAAAATACGGCGAGAGGGGCGTGACGTGCATTTGAAAGTGATGTACTTAGAACTATGATGCGCGCGTGTGTGCGTGCATACGTGTGTGCGTGCGTCACGCGTGCGTGTGTACGCGAGCGGCGATCCGGCGGCGGCTTTTGTCCGGAAGCGGGGGGAGGGGGTTGATGCCGTGCGTCTCAGACGTCGCGACTCGAGACAGTCGTCGAGACGCGGCTCGTCTCGACGCGGGTGACGCGGGTCCCTCGCCGCGAGGGTCACGAGTCGCGAGAGCCATCCGCTGGACCGCGCGTCGCCGCTCAATGTTTATCTCACGGAGTCGGAGACCTGTCAGACGGTCCACGGTCCGTCCGAGAATCGGACCGGCGATCGACCAATGGCCAATCGAGGGTGGCGACACACACACGCACATATATCGCACGCGCTCGCGCGCGCGATAAATGAAACACTTACACGACCATTCCGTAGGCGCCCTCGCCCATGTATGACAGATTCGTGTAGCGCGGCCCGACCTCGAACGTTTGTCCGCGCACCACCTCGCAATTCGGATTCACGCTCGCGGAGCCCTCGCACGCCGCCATTTTGACAACTACTTTGCGGCACGGTGGCCCCGGCGGTCAGCGGTGAGTGGCTCGTCGAAGTTGTCGGCGGTACGCGGTAGTCGCGGTGCACGTCCTCCCGCGGAATGAGTCCGGAGTCGTCGCCGTGAGCCGTGAGAGCGACGCGCAACGACGACGCCGCGTCACTGTCACTGACGCCGCCGCTACCAGGCCTCCCTTGGCCTCCCTGCGCTCCCTGCTCCCTGCTCCCTGCCTGCCAGCTATCCGCGCCCCGCACCTTCGCG
>NW_020210709.1:0-8919 GCF_003070985.1 Temnothorax curvispinosus | reverse complement strand
GTGTAAAATTAATCGCAATCTTTAAATATGATATCAAACTAATAAATAAATATAAAATAAGGTATATGCGGCCTTATTGGCCCTTCTAGCTGCCCTTGGACACTAATACAATAAAACATGTTAAATGTATTGAAATGACTTGATTATCACTGAGCCAATCGCGGATCGACTCCGATGCTTAATATTAATATGTAAAGTGTGAAGAGTATGTATAGTGTAATGACAATGTCCATGTTGGAGAAACAAGTGATTATTGGAAAGAATATGATTATGGACACTATTAGAAATTCTTTAAACTGCATTATGGCAAGATTTGGTTCTGATGTATTTTTAGATGCGTATAATAGAAGAATCATATATGTTATAAAGATGGTGAATAAAATTAGAATAAATGTAATTATAGTTATATAGAATCTATTCGATATCATGGTTGGGACTTTGGTGTTTGCCTCTATGTGTATATTCGATAAAAGTGTAGAATGGGTGTACTTGAGTGTAACAAGGTGTAATGTGTCTGGTGGCTTAAAATCTATATTCGCACAATAAAAATAAGTAAAATATATATGGCTCGTGGCCCTAAACGCTCTAATCTATATGTAAATATTAATAAAGTACTCTCGAGGTACGTTTCGCGTGAAACTTTATCTAACATCAAATAATCCCAAGCAGCAAAGCAGGGCATCTTAACCAAACCAAAATCAGATTGCCCTAATTAAGTGAAGAATTACCAACTTTCGACATAAAAAATGTCTTAAAAATCAAATAGCGTTTGAAGTCTTAAGTACAGGTTGAAAATTACGTAGTTCAAACCTACAAAATGCCTTCAAAGTTTAATGACTTTAAAGTTATACATTAGGTTGTAAATGACTAAATTTTGATCAAAGGTATGCCTTCAAAGTCGATTCAACTTATAAGTCAAAATTAGACCCCCATTTGAAGGAAATGTGACCTGGTTGTATTACCTAATTTCAATTTCGTAGGCGATATGACTTAATTGGTCAGGATTACCTAATTTTTACCATATATAAGTCCTGTGTGTTTGACTTGACTAATAGGGAATATTTTAGGCGCGAAATAAACCTCGCGGCCGTACTACGAGTTAACTACAAAATTGAGATTACCACGGAAAATGACCTATAAGGGAAATTGGTCTGAGTTTAGGTCGAAATGCCCAGCAAAATTGCCCTGAGAGTTAGTTATTGGTCTTGGACCTTAAATTATTGAAGGTTACCATAACCTATCTATAATTATTGCACGTATCGATTCCTGTTTGCTGATAAATAATTATCCATTTTGTAAGACCTACTGTATTTTTCTCATTGTACAAGGCTTGCGATCGTTATGCTAGGAAACGCAAACACACAGGGAATTAATTCGGCGCTCGTCACCCGGGGGGATGAGATTTTTCAAGAAGTTACGAAGTACAGAAGAAACTCTCTATACTCTAATTAATAGAATAATCGAGACGATTCGCGCGAGCAACAGCGAATTTGCGAGAAAGAGTCGTTACAGAACAAAACACGTTCGCACTCGACCGCGTCACACGGTGAACTCATGATCAATGTTTACGTTCGCGGCACAGCCGACCGGCATTTCTCGATATATCGATCCACAGATCTCGAAGCACGCCGTGTCTCGAAGTCGATCTTTGAAGTCAATTTAACTTATAAATAGGGAAATCAGACTTATTAGTCAAAATGCCTTATTGATCGACAAGACGATTTTAAAGTCAACGACTTTGAAGTAAAAATGCCCTAATTAAGGAAATCTGCCCTCAAAGTTTAGTATTTGGTTTTCACAGTAGGAAATTCGACCTACAGGTCGAAATTCAGACGAAAACGTTAAATCAGCCATTATTATGAGAACCAGTATGTCTGCCATGATACATCAAAACGCTTTCTAAAATTATAGGCATTATAAAATAAATTATATTATATCTCTCGGAGTAACTAAGAATTGAAAAAAAATCTATTTTGCGATACTTTTCACGTTAGGTGCAAGATTAAAATATTTTTATTGTGCTAAATGCAAAAAATATTATTGCTAAATAATTAACGATTAATTAATAATTGCTTAAATTATTTATTTTCGACATCGCGTTGCTTTTAACGAAGTAAAATAAAATTCTGTACAGAAAATTTTCTTTCGCACTTATATTTCTGTTACATGTCACACGATATTCAGTTTCAAAACCGACGTAGTGGCGGACTCTATTAATATTTTACTCCGAGTTTCCATGGCTGGTTGGAACCATATGCTATGACTGTAGCATAGACCCGTCTTGGTAGAACTAATATGGAATATATATTTTTTCGTGATGTGCAGCGCTGCCATCTACTAGATGTCTCAAAAACAAAAGTTAGGTCGAAGAGAGGGCACAAATTGGTCAAAATTACCAAAATATTACCGATATTCGACCTTCTGATAGGTTCATTTCACTGAATCAGACTATGACTTATAAGGCGAAATGCCTTGCATTACCTAATTTCAACCGTAAAATTACTTCAACTTTATTCCCCACTTACCTTCTTTCGACGTCGATTTGACGTAAGTTGGGCTTGGTCGAACAGACTTTTGAACCTATCAGAAGGTCGAATAAACGTAATTTCGCCCTATTTTGCTGCTTGGGATGTCACTCATGACATCTGTCAAATTTGACTTTCGCGATAAACTTTAATACAAAAATACTAAAATAAAATTTTGTAGATTGTCGTTAGACCTTCTAGAGGCTCTCGTCCACGTCCATCTGCAACTCGGCTGCACCAGGCTGCTGCTCCTCCTGCACCTCCTGCACACAAATACACACGCACACTCACGCCCTCAATCTCAGTGTAAGACAAGGAAAAAATTAAAGAATATTTTGTGTAAAACTAACCAGTGTCTCCACGTTTTCTCATCTTGGCCCGGCGAGGAATTCCGTGCGGGAAAACGCGACCGTTACAATTTTTTTCAACATGTAGGAAAAGATCCTGATGTGTTGGAAAGCATGAGCATGGGTCGTACAAAATGTAAAAACATTATTAATAACGTTTTGTGCCCAATTGTAACGGAACGTGTCGTTGACAAGATTCAGAACACAAAATTTACAATATATATAGACAAAACATCTGACATTTGTAATGATAAATGAATGACCTTCCTCGTTCGATACGTTGACCCGGAGACATTAGATATTCGCTCGCAATTAATTAAATTAATTAATATTGATGCCAAAGATTCTAGCGCAAAGAAGTTGTTTTCTGGATTTAAGTGCGAAATGTTAAATTCATAGATACCATTTTTAAATATTATTTCCTTGTAATGCGACAATGCGTTATATAATTTTTTAAGATTTGGTTAATTAGACCCAGTTTTATACGCGATCAAAGGTCCATAATTTTGTAAGAAATGCTTGTAATAGCTCTAATTTCCGAAAATTTTAAGATATCGGTCTATTTCTAATTTTATTATATTTTTTAGTTTTTTTACTTCTATTTCATATATAATTCTTTAAGATTTGGTTGATTAGATCCAGTTTTATATGCGAGCAAAGGTCATATGCGAAAGTTCACATATGGACCATGTAGTCTGAATTTCAAAAGTCAATATCGATTTGACATTGTGTCAATTGTAAAACCCCACTTTTTTAATCGAGAGAGTATCATGTAAAAAAGGTTGTGATTGATTTTGGCGATAATCGTTAAAGCGGTTTTTTTTTAAATAAAATATAGAATTTTGATAGAAATGTCCGTTTATGCTCTAACGCGCGAAAAGTTTCCTCTATGAGAAAGCCAAACTAAAAATTAAGCATCTAATAAAATATGAAATTTCTCATAAAGGAGCTTTGAGCGCGTAGCAATACGTTGTGGATTCAATTTGCTAAGGACCACGCACTAATTATATGAAAAAAGTGGCCACCGTTAAAATCGACGAAAACTACGGAAAACGCATCGGATCCTCGCATTACCGCATACCGGAGTATAATTCACCGCGATTATTACTAACAATACTCTAATATTTTTCTTCTGTTTCAGGTTTGTACCCAGGATGGATCATTGCCGCTACTAGACTTCCCCGGATCCTCGCTTCATGATTAGATCACGCACCCGTTTGCGCCGCGTTCTACGTCCAACACTCCTAGATCACGTGACAGCTGTGTGCCACTCGCTTATTTCAAACAATTATTGCATTTGCAATTACGCGGGAACTTCCAGTTGTTATATTGTTACGTCACGATTATTGGACAAATGTTCAGATTGATATAAACCGCGATATAACACCGTTTTTTTCTCTTTTTAGCACTACTACCTCGGCGTAGTGAAAAGAATCCTCTCTTTTGTTATTTCGGGGAAGTCTGCATGCACCGACTATATCCCGGGACTGGCGAGAAGTGTCGTTATCGGAACGGTGCGTGGAAAGGGGGGCGAGAATCTTATTCTACAATAATGGTGTATCACACAGGAGTAATTGGGGACATTTATTTGTATCTTTATTCAATAGCCGGGAACCGGCTGTTGTTTTATAACATGGGATTCTGAGGAATAAATTGTTATCGAATTTGCTCGTTGCACAATGTTTATTTTAAGTAGTAGATAAGGAAGGAACGGAAAAAGGGGTAATTTATAATACTTGCGAATCTAGAGATTAATACTGAATTTATTAATTCAATCGGATTTTGATACAGTCTCCACAAGGAGACTGAAATGAGGAGTACAGGGTTATTAATTCGCTCGATTATTAACATTAAACTTACTATTATCACGCTGGTTTTTACGGAAGGAGCACCTCTTAATTGCGTCAATCAACCCTCAGGAACGGAAGGCCCCAAGCTCGTCAGTCAGCCGGAGCAGTTTCAAGATGGAAAGCCCACTGGCGTTAGTTTAAGAGACAAAGATTCGATTCGACAATTACATTAATTAATAATGAGACAATGAGCATAATGCGCGCCGCTCCGGCTGAGTACATAGTTTTTATAGTGGTAGATTTAAATGCTGGCTGAATTTGTCGTGTTCTGATTTGCTAATGAACGCATAAAGGTGATAATTATGGGAGGTTTCTATGGCTTCCATTGGTTAGAATTAATTCCTTTCAGAAGGTTCTAAGGACGCTTTGGAGGAAGTCAAAGGATGCATTTGAGTCATACTGCATTAGCTCTCGACTGGTAACTTGAGTATTTTTCTCGCGCTATCAGTCGGACGCTTCTTCACTGAGAAGAAACTAAATCCTTTTTTCATCCTTTGATTCTCGCCGGTACTCTGGGTGGTACGTGTTTTAAATTATTATCGATCGCATTATAAGAGGTGGCTGCAACGTCTTAGTGAATCATAGCAAAGGTTAACATTAATACGAAAGTGCAAGGTTTATGACAAAGACAATTATAATTGACCGATTCCGAAGAGTTTTTGAAAAAGGGAATAAAATTTAATTTGCGTGACGTCACAATATACAACTAACAACGATGTCCGTACAATATTTCGTAGTCGTGAGACACAATGTCCACGATTGTAGTTTACTCGATATGCACTTCCGTTCGCTAATGTTATATTCGAACTACTGCCCTACGCTTTTGGCAAGCACTTTAATGTTAATGGTAACTGGGTACCTCTCGTTATTGTCGATTGAGTATTTTAATGTGATAATACGCGGGAGTTCCCAATTGTTAGGTATATCCGATAACTGTCGCCGTATACGTCCGTTCGCTATGGGTATACTCGAGAGGCTGCCTTGAGCAATGGCTCTTGCTTCGGCTCCCCACCATGGCGCGCAGTCCCCCACTCCTCGTTATTCGTTCTCAAATGTTCCTAACTACGCACTTAGATATCCGTGGAAATTTCCGCTCCGTTCTCGAAGCTTCGAAACTGCGCAATTGTTTTCCCGGAAATTTCCACGCGCAACGCAATGTGGGGACCTTCCCCAGGTTTCGCCAAATGTCCGACCGGCGTCGCCGTTGACGCCGATCCGTGCGCACCTCGTCGGAGATGTCTCTCGTGGCGATTCCGGGTGAGTTCCCCGTGGAAGATGTCCGAATGCGCTCGTCATCGCCGGCCGTTGACGCCGACCCCTTGGATCCGTCTCTGGGGTGCCTTGAATGCCTCCCCGGATAGTTGCTCTCGGCGAAAGTGCTCGCCGAACTTTCTGGTGATCGGGCGATGGCGCCGACCTTATAGGCGGTCGTCCCAGGTCCTGCTGCGCTGGTTTCTGACCTTTGTTCCTGGAAATGTTTCTCCTCAGAACATATGGTCTGCCGACGGCGCCGACCCCTTGCATGCGTGTACCAGGTTCTTGGGAAGTTGATCCGGACCTCTGTTCCCGTGGAAGATGTTCCACATGGGAAATAATGCTCTGCTGACGATGCCGACCTTGTAGGCGTATCTCCCAGGTCTCTTGGGGTCACGTCTTGACTCTTTGTTCTCGAGGAAAGTGTTCTAGGTAGGAACCATTGATCTGCCGACCCTATAGGCGTGTATCCCAGGTCCCGTGGATCACGTTTTGGACCTTTGTTTTTGTAGACGCGGCAACATTTCGGAATTAGTGTTCCGCCGATGACGCCGACCTGATAGGCGAGTGTACTAGGTCCGGCTGATGGTCCTCCGGTACCTTGTTCCTGGAGATTGTCGCGGTTTACCGAATGTGCGCACCAACTATGGCACCGACTTTTGTGCGTAAAACTAACCATAACTGAGCAATGAACCGTCAAAATAAAAGTCTTTTTCGATCGACAGTGAATTACAATATCAACGTAACCTCATTAGGCTATAAGGGCCGAACACGCAATAAAAATTAATTTTAAAATCTTACCTGGCCGTATTGGCCAAACGCGAATCTCTACATCTTACATCATAACCTTGTTCTAATCACGAGGTAAAACCAAAAACTGAAAATGTCTTATTGACGCTAGTCGCTATTAAAGAAAACCAAAAGGGGATACCAAAGGGAATTTAAACACAAAGAACAAAACTAGTTATCGACTGTGTGCGTCTCGTCGCTTCGGATCTTTTAGCCTGCCTCGCTCGCCCTACGCGCTGGGCTTCCATGTTTCGTCGTCCCCCTCGTCGTCGCTGGATGGACTCTGATAGTCGTCCGAAGGCTGATCCTCCGGACCGATCGGGAAATCATAGTCCATGGCGGCTATGATCTCCTCCATGAGCGGCGGTGGCGTGGGTGCCAGGATCGGCATATCGAGAGCCGACAACAACGGTATCGGCGGTAGCGCGAGAAGCACCACCTCCTGAGCCTCCGGCACCGTGCTCGAGCTCGCCTGCGACTCGCCTGACGAGACCGCTGTCTCTGCAGCGAGAATGAGCTACCTGGGGCGCCGACAGTCGACGGAGTATCACTTTCGGAGAGCCTGCCCTCGAATGGCGCGACAACTTCAAAAAGTGCGGTTGCATCGGCAGATTGAAGTCACTTCCTTACCTATCCTGTATAGGAAGACTCCAGAGCAACTGTGTCCCGTGAAAAGCTGCGTTACTCGGAAAGTCAGGAATCCAATATTTCGGTCGAGCCAGGGTTCAAAGCTCAGAGCAACCGCCTCACGAGTCTTTCTCTTGGACAGATGCGCGTCCCTAATGTATACGGACCACTGCCGCTTGAGCTCCAACCACTCGACGGATCGCTCAGCGGCCGGTAACTCAGCAGTATAATCGTCCGACTTCTTAAGCTCTCTCAAGCGCAAATAAACCTGTTTGAGGTATATCGCGTAGAGATGTACCGGCGGTATTCGGGCGAGAAGCGAAGCGGCGTCGTATGACACCGTTCTGCACGCCATGATAGTTCGTTATGTGATGAGGCGAATCGCACGACGCAGAATTCTCTGCCTGTTCCCGGACTCGGCAAGCTTGTCCCTCCAAATTGGAGCCGCATATAGTATTATAGACATTATGACACTAAAATACAACCTACGCTTATTCTCCAGTGGCCCTCTTAGATTCGGGAAAATGTCGCATAGAGCCCTACTAACATTACTGACCTTATTCGCAATATATGAAAAATGATAAACAAACGACCAGTTCTTATCTATGTACACGCCCAAGTACTTCATCTTACTCGCTAGTTTAATTCTTACCCCCTCGAACTCGAAATAAGAGTCACAGGGGGCACGACCGAACAGCATGGCCTCGGACTTGTTCCAGGAGACCTCCAGGCCTAAGGCACGGATGTTTGTCATAATTCTTGTTAAACACTCAGAAGCCAGTTCGTAAGCAGCCTCCCAATCCTCTTCGATGGGCGATAAGAAGGGTGTCATCCGCATAACAAATGATATGGCATCCCTCAAAAACCAAAATCCGCAGGACCGAGTCAAAAGCTAAATTCCATAGAAGGGACTCTAGGACAGAGCCCTGTGGGACGCCCTTGTTCACCCGTCTGATGCGGCGGGATCCATTCCAAGTTGTGAACCGGTCCTTCTACCACAAAGGTAAACTTCGATGATTCGACGAAGATATCGTGGGAATCCCTTTGTCCGAAGAGCTCTCCTAATCGCGGGTAATTTGATCAAATTAAACGCATTTCTAATGTCAAGCGAAGAAGCAAGGGCTACTTTGCCATTGCTGCGGGCCTCCGTAACTATCTTTTTTACGAAAAAAGCGCGTTAAGGTACGATTTTATGGGCGTCAGTTGACGCGCGTCAAGACGATTTTGTGACATCATGTTGTTTCTGCGTCGACGCTAAAGAAGTTCAGATTTTCCAACTTCTAGCGTCAAAGTGTCATGTCGGTTCGTTCAAAAAGCGAAATGGATTCATTCGATGTAAGTATATAGTAACGTAGTAACTTTTAATCAATTACATACTATTGTAAAATTATTTATATATATTGAATATATAAATATATTGAAAAAATAAATTTAATTTCAACAAGTTTTGGTAAATACATGTGATGTTTGCGGAAAACTATTGTTGATGAAACGAAGATGGCTCAGCACAGTTGTGTGGCAGGATTT
>NW_020210708.1:1772-3202 GCF_003070985.1 Temnothorax curvispinosus | reverse complement strand
CCGACCTGTGCGCACGCGTGGATAACTTTGCGCGTCAATAAAAAAATTAGCGTTTGTCGTACGAAAAAAATACAAGGGTCTTTTTTTGTTGCAACGTTCGTCCACAACAAGATGCCGACGATAAACGTCGTCTCAACGAACGTCTAAGTTCTGAAAACAGCGAAAAACTAAGAGTAGTCCAAAAAATCAAAATTTTTTGCTTATCGAGCTACAACGTAAATAAAAAAAGTCTAAAAAATCGGTTACACCCTAAAAAGTATTTTTTGTACTTTTCAGAATGTGTGATTTTTTGGGACGTTTTATGTCCCGTTTAACGGACTGAAAAAAATCACCGACGCAACATAAAAAAACACGGAACGCGAGAGTTTTCGAGATCCGAGTTTTAGACTTTAACGGCGCGTGCAAGCTAAACGACTGACTTGACGATAAATGTTGTTCAGATCATTCTTATAGATATATTTACGCTCTACAAAAAGGTACGTATAGTTAGTTACCCTCGTTTGCTTAGTTTTCGAGATCGTTGAAAAAAAATAAAAAAACGTGCGTTTTTTGTTGATAATATCATTACGAGCTTTTTACGGCGCCGTACTTATGCGAAACAAACGTACTCCCACTTACAGCATCTTAACGCAAAGCGTGTCATGGTGGTTGCAACCTGAAAAGAGTATGTGGAAGGTTACCCCTGTCACGTCTGACGGTATAATCACCACTATATTCCAGCCGCATAAATTTTTCGATTTCCATCCATATTGCACAGCACCTGAAAACAATATAAGAATAAATAATCACACCTTAACTTAACTGTCATAACAATCACTCAGCTGATGCAAGCACGCGTTCTTAAATTAGTAGACACGAGCCTAGAGAACATGGCTGTCTTAAGGTCTCCTTTCAAGCTTAAGCCCCATTTTCATGAATCACACTATAAACTTTTGAACAATTGCTTGTTAAAATTCCCCAGAAACACTAAAATTGATCGTAAATGAATATTACAAGCTTTATGAGATCCTTTATGCAATATAAATTCAATTCAACACACGAATAAATACATGTTCCATAAGAATAAACTCAGAAAATTAAAATAAAATATAAATAAATAAATTATAAGTAGATTATTTATAAGAGCATAATCTTTCGTACCTAAAGAATATTATCACGCTAAAATAATAATTATCTTACTAGCATTTTTCAAACATGATTATTACAAACAATTAAAATTATATTATTATTCATCTTAATTAACTAGAACATAAGAATCACCTCAAAGAACCAATCGACTTTCGTATATAAGATATTTTCATTCCTTTTAAAATAAATTATTTAACAACAGAAAATTAATAACAATGTAAAGATTGCGAAAGTACGATTGCGCACATTTACACGTTGCACACATAACATTATTGCGCACATTTACACATTGCACACATAAC
>NW_020210708.1:0-1762 GCF_003070985.1 Temnothorax curvispinosus | reverse complement strand
TTATTGCGCACATTTACACATTGCACACATAACATTATTGCGCACATACACTTTGCACACATGACATTATTGCGCACATACACATTGCACACATAATATTATTGCGCACATAAAATAAGAAAATCATATTAGCACATTGCACACATGACGTATTGCACACATATAATAATAACTTTTATTTCTGCAATTGTTTATTTACAAAATATTTATAACAATAAAATAACGAATGCTCATAAACAAGATGATATTAAAAATTCAAAACCTCTTAAATAAAGAGAACATAACAATATCAATACGCGAATTAAAAAGTACCAATTTATTTAATCAATAATTTGTTATTAACAAACATATACATTAATGATGAAAATTTCCAATACTATATTATACTTTAGTGAAAGTCCTACAATATATTTTCTATACCCTCCTATCAAATTCCCAACCATTCGCGAGATATAAAAATAATAAAAATCTCATTATATATATATATATATATATATATATATATAAACAATTTAATTTCATTGATTTCCTGTACTAATGAGAATGCTGACCATTTCTACCTGCACGGTATATTATTAACATGATATTAGAATCATTATTACCGCCGTTAACATCACTTTTATCAATATATTATTATTAACAAAATATATATATTTACTAAAATTAATATAAACCTCGAGCGTCAAACGCCGAAGCGTTACTCACGAACCTGAGAAAAATAGAATTGTACATGCGTAGCATAAAGAACGCGAATCCGAGCGAGATGCGAGTATTGTATGATCTGAAAGAGAGAAAGAGAGAATCAGATATACCATATTAACTGTTAGATAAAGAGAGCAATATCTTTTATACTTTAGACATACTAATAATGACTTTAATTGTACTATTAAATTATTCTACTGTATGTAAAGTATGTCTGAAAAAACTTAAATAATAATTCAACATATATTTGCACATTTTAAAATTCAAATATTAAAGATTTCTTTATGATAAAAGTCATACTGAGATTTAATAATGAAAGGAAGTATCGCTCTCAATACAAATCGCCGTTAGACTAGAGAATAAAAATAGAATTCAGACGAGTCACCTGTATGACTCATTCGAGTGAATTTAGTCTTCGCATAGACCATATACCATATATGTCGAAGCAGAACGCCACGCATGACCATATAAGGTAATGAATTTCAAGACACCACCCTATGACTCATTGCTGGCAAGCGAGCCACACCACTAGAAGTAGACTCACATCCGCTAGACAACGCCTTAGGACTCATTGTAACGAGGTGCGGTCACCTCCCACTACCGTTTCCAAAATTGTATAAAAGCAGAATCTTTCACCCTCTCGACGGAGAGTGTGGAACGAGCCAGGAAAGGTCACATATCTTATACTTGTTCCATCCTCCCACATAAGCCACTTGTATCGTAAAAGTTCTACAATAAATATCATACTCTTTTATATCAAAAGAAAGATAAAGATTATTGAATTATCTACCTTCGACGGATCCAAGGAGCCATAATCTACATCGCCGACCAACAGCTAATTATCCTGGGGTTTTACCTCCTTAACTGCAAGAAGAACCCATAAAAATTGATTTCGACGGAGACGTTCTGCTGAATCGAGCCACCTCGCATCACCCAGGACGTCACAATACTTATAAATATACCGCGAGTTTTCAGTACCTCTCAAGTTTAGCCGCGTAGCTTGATGCGCAAAGCAGAAAGCAAGATTCTGATCTGAAATGTTATAATACATGTGAAATGT
>NW_020210707.1:0-1140 GCF_003070985.1 Temnothorax curvispinosus | reverse complement strand
TTTTAAATGACAAGAAGACGTTTTATTATTTACACAAATTGTATAAATAATGTAAAAATTACGGAAATTATTTGTATAATTTAAATTTTATTTAATAACACCAAGCATTAATAACACTAAAAACATTAATTATTCTTGAAGGATTGAAAGTTTCGTAATGGTTGAAAAAAAATGTAATTATACTTAAAACATTATGCATGCAATGTGAAACAATTATGTAGATAATTTCTTAGTATTTTTTGAAAGATTTGAAATAATAATATCTGTATGAAATATTATAAATATATTCATATATGTATATAATAGGTACATTTACATTTATATAGAGATTTACACATTATTGTTGCAAGTGAACGTGTTAATAAAAAACTATTGAAAAACTATTGAGAGCAAAGTAACTATTGGATAACTATATTAGATTTGAATAGTACGTATACTATTCAAATTTTGAAAGTCCAATAGTTAATTCGCTGTCAAGTTTTTTTTCATAATATTAATAATATTGTATTCAAGTATTCAAGGCGTTACGTACTTTTTGAACGACCTCTAATATGTATTTGAAAGTATGGGTACAATAACAAGTTAAGTGTAGTGTTATTCCACCTATACGTTCATTTGTATATTGAGATGTAGCATTACATACAACTTCTCGGTAAAAAAATTTTTCATACAAAAACATACATAAATATATATATATATATATATAATTATAAATAAAATAGGCCCATACATGTTTTCTTTCTCTTGTACAATCTCTGTTCGTATATACAGGAAAAATAAAAAAAAGAATCAAAAATAATTAAAAAGATTATTTTCGCATTTTATTTTTTATAAATAGTTATGTTTGAGGAAATAAGGAAAATTTTCCCATATGTATATAACAACAGTTACATTTATATATGATTATATATAGGCAAATTTTTCTCGTTTCCTCAAACTTCTCTTTTTTTTTTAAATACAATGCGAAAATGATCTTTTTAATTATTTTTAGATTCATCTTTTTATTATTTTGCCTGTATTTGCGAATAGAAATTATATAAGAGAAGGAAAACATGTATAGACATATTTTATTTACAATTATACATATATATTTTGTTGTAACTAGTATGTAATCTTAACGCCATCTATCGTTTCTAGTTT
>NW_020210706.1:0-1875 GCF_003070985.1 Temnothorax curvispinosus | reverse complement strand
CCACCATTGCCTCCCTTTGCCCCTTCGCCACCTCTCTTAATTCCTCTCTCACTCCCCTTAACCCCTCCCTCAGCTCTTATCCTAATTCTCTCAATAACTTTTTCATATACCTTCCCCTCCTGGTGGCGTTCTCACTATCTTCCTGCTTTTCTTGAAAAGGTCCTCGCTCCCTTTCCCAACCGCTCCTTCTTCCTTCTCCATTGTATCTTTCTTTCTCTTGAAAAGCTCGTCTATGTTCCCCGTACTACCGCGTCTCTTTTTTTCCATCTCTATGGCCGTATTGCTTCCCCGCGTTATTCCCGAACTCCCCAGAATTCCCTAGCTCTTTACCCTTTACCCCCCGCTCTATACTCTTCCCCTTCTACGTCTGTCTCTCTAACCTCAACCTTCCTGTTTCTCTTCAGCCTCCACGGGCTCTCTCTCTCTCTGAACCCTCCTCTCCCACACTGTGTTTGCCCCTCGCTTACCACACACTCTCTCTCGCTCTACCTCTCACACTCGCACTCCGTTATTCGCTTACAAAATCTGTCGTCTCACATCTAACCAAACGGAAACGGAAGTCCCACATTTATTATTCCATTATCCCTCCTTTTCTTTTCCTTCTTCTGTTCTTTCTAACTCTTCACTATCTTATTTTCTATCCTTTATTCACACATAATATGCCGTAAGGACGTAAAACGTAAGCGTAAGAAAATCGATCAATTCCAATCGAGTATTTTCCCCTGGGATTACGGACAGCACAATACTTGATTGGGATTGGTCAATTTTCTTACGCTTATGTTTTACGCGTCCTTACGCAATTTTATGTGTGAAGGCCTTTACACTTTCAATATTTTCTACCGTCATCCTTCTTATTTCTTCCACCTCTATAATTTCGAGTATTTTTTCTATTTATTTACTAAAAGATAATCTCGTCGCTTCCGAATAAAAGGGCGTTAACTCAAAAGCCGGTTGAAAAAGGCGTTAACTCGGAAGCCGGTTGGAAAAGACGTTAACTCGGAAGCCGGTTGAAAAAGGCGTTAACTCGGAAGCCGGTTGGAAAGGGCATTAACTCGGAAGTCGGTTGGAAAAGGCGTTAGCTCGGAAGCCGATTGAAAAAGGCGTTATCTCGGAAACCGGTTAGAAAAGGCGTTATCTCGGAAGCCGGTTGGAAAGGGCGTTAACTCGGAAGCCGGTTGAATAAGGCGTTAACTCGCGCGCTCTAATTTTTCGCGTCAATTTTTCGTTTAAGTTGGTAGTACTACTGAAATAATGTTGGTGCTTGATTTATATTTATAACATAAATCATATTAAAACAAAAAATTATTAGCATGCGCATATAGGTTTTCGAGGGTGCTGATTACGAATTTGATGTCAAAAATCTTGTATTCTAAATAATATTATATGCTTTTCCATAAAGAAAAAACTCTTATACAAAAAAGCATAACATTTTAATCTATCGATGGAATGATATATTTAATAACATGAATTATTATAAATAATACAAATTCAGTCTTTATAAAAACTTTACAATAAGAGATTTTTCATGTTTTTACATTGCTCAATGAATATGATTCCATTTTTAATTTACTAATTTTTATGAATTAAAAGTTAATAAATATCTATCGAGTATTGTAAAAACATGGTGGGTCATGAATGACCCATGGGTGCTCTCTCTCTCTCTCTCTCTCTCTCTCTCTCCCCCTTCCTCTCTCTATTAGAATGAAATAAATCATATACAATGCATATTTGTATATATATACATATGTATTTTTATTTACTATAATATAATTATTAACAGAACATAAACATATAAAATTAACGAAAAAAAATATTGTCTTTTAATAATGCAAAACTTAAACTATATTAAAAACATGAAAAATCTCTTATTGTAAA
>NW_020210705.1:0-1502 GCF_003070985.1 Temnothorax curvispinosus | reverse complement strand
TTCGATCCTAATAGTATTGTATCTAGAATTCTTTTCTGAGAGTGTACGTTCTATAATCTTTATCGACACTTCTGTTGCTTTGTGTACGTGCACGCGCTTGCATCGCAACGGTGTGTTAGTGACGACGATAGCCTTGCGCCTCGCGCTACTCCATCCATTCTACGCCGCTTTCATGGTACTCGGGAGCTCGAGAGATCGTATGCCACTCTATCGTATCCGGCACCGGAGCGAGGGTCAAGGACCAAATAAGCGCCGGCATGCAAATACACTCATGCAGCGACATCGTCGTAATGGTAATCCTAATGATTGCGCAACCAGCGGCGAACATCCTTTTTTCCATATCGCAAGACAAAACGGACTCTGATATTCGTCGAGATAATTTAACAGACTTGAGTTATTATCGAAACGTTGACTTTGCGACAGGCGCGCTCATTATGCGGATCGGAATGTCGGAGGTGTCGATCGGAATGAGTGAAGTATGAACGCAATTATTATGTATGTATCGATGCGGAGCACGGAGCTGGATATTAATGCGTGGTCTGGTCGATATCGCGACGCGTATCGCAACGTTTATTTATGTTGACGTTACGCTCATTATCAGTCGTTCTTTGAATTTTTCTCGGTGTCCGATCTTGCATTCGCGAACGCATTGGAGCACCGATTAGCGTCGTACCCGGCAATTGAGTTGTACGTAAATTAACAATGAGAAAAGCGCCGAGCATTCGAATCTCCAAGAATTGATTCGTAAGATCTCACCGTCGAGAGACGATCGATTACGATTGCCCGTCGCTTTTCTCATTGTTAATTTACGTACAACTCAATTGCCGGGTACGACGCTAATCGGTGCTCCAATGCGTTCGCGAATGCAAGATCGGACACCGAGAAAAATTCAAAGAACGACTGATAATGAGCGTAACGTCAACATAAATAAACGTTGCGATACGCGTCGCGATATCGACCAGACCACGCATTAATATCCAGCTCCGTGCTCCGCATCGATACATACATAATAATTGCGTTCATACTTCACTCATTCCGATCGACACCTCCGACATTCCGATCCGCATAATGAGCGCGCCTGTCGCAAAGTCAACGTTTCGATAATAACTCAAGTCTGTTAAATTATCTCGACGAATATCAGAGTCCGTTTTGTCTTGCGATATGGAAAAAAGGATGTTCGCCGCTGGTTGCGCAATCATTAGGATTACCATTACGACGATGTCGCTGCATGAGTGTATTTGCATGCCGGCGCTTATTTGGTCCTTGACCCTCGCTCCGGTGCCGGATACGATAGAGTGGCATACGATCTCTCGAGCTCCCGAGTACCATGAAAGCGGCGTAGAATGGATGGAGTAGCGCGAGGCGCAAGGCTATCGTCGTCACTAACACACCGTTGCGATGCAAGCGCGTGCACGTACACAAAGCAACAGAAGTGTCGATAAAGATTATAGAACGTACACTCTCAGAAAAGAATTCTAGATACAATACTATTAGGATCGAAA
>NW_020210704.1:0-7886 GCF_003070985.1 Temnothorax curvispinosus | reverse complement strand
TTGTCATTTATTGAAAAGTGTTGTTAATCAATCCCGCCTCCTCCGTGGATAAACGATCCCATGGTGTCCCGCCGTAAAAGGAGGGCACAACAAATGGTGGCAACGTGAGGGATCCAGTGGCAGGAAGACGGGAACGGCAGCTGAAACAGAAAAATAAGTGAATCAGTGAGGCAGTGCAACATCCTCAACGGAGACACAGGCAGCCAGATTCAAAAACAGCGGACAACACGGTAGCGGCCGACGAGGGACAAGCGAGCAGCGTAACCCGAGAAGGCGCCGACCTACCTCAACGGAGGCTCACCGACAGATAAGGCGGCACGAGTACCCACCAGCAATATGCGACTAGCGACCGTAATGTAAGTCGATTAAGCAAATTATGTAAAGCGCAATCACCGTAAATGTCGGAAAACGAAAATCCACCTGCGGAACTAAACCAATCGTGGCTCCATAGCGAGACGTCACGACGAGCGCGTAGAAATAGACCGCTAAGCCCCGTGCAAACGACCGAAGAAGGCGTAAGCAATAATCGCGAAACCGTGCGTAGAAATTTAGACGCGTACTACTCAAGCGAAAGCGAATCAGAATCGGAATTACACCAGAACAGCGTAATCGAACGCGAACAAATCGACGATTCCGTTATAATTTTAGACGCGAGAGTAATAGCACAAAATAACTGCCCCGACGAAAATAGACTCCACCCCTCACACGCGCACGTACAATCCGAAGACGCGAACAGTACGACCAGTAGGCAAACACACAGACGAGAGTTCTCATTGACCTCGTATGATAGCAGCGTATTTGACCCGCAAGAATATTATTCTGCCCCGAGACACGTGAACGTAATCGAGATGCCGGAAGCAACAAATAGCAACCACGACGCGAATAACGTAAATGACAACGCACCGATAACCCCAGAGGAAATAGACGAAGAAATAAACCGTCTTAATCAAGTGCTATCACAAAGAGGCACCCCGGCGAATCACCGTAACCGGATACCCGCACGGGCCGAACCGCCGCGAGACGATAGAGATTCCATTCTCGACGAGATATTAAACGGAATCCGCAACTTACAAGATCGCGTAAATCAACTAGAAACGGCGAATCCTGAACGCCGCGAATTTCACGCGAGACGCGAGCCAAGTAACCTCCCGTTCGAAGTAACGTACGGAAGAACGTCATATGATATTCGGAACCAAGCGGAGCGCGCAATCGGATATCTACGTTTAAAAGAGGCACGAAACATGATACCTGAGTTCGACGGAACCTCGAGTAAATTACAAGAATTCTTAAGCGCCGCGTCATATGCAATGAAAAACATAAATCCTATAAAAGAAGGAACGCTATTAGAAGCAGTGCTATGCACAAAGCTAAAAGGAAGAGCGATGATAGATTTTCAAACGCGAGAGATAAGAGATTTCGCACAACTAAAGAAGGAATTAGAAGTTTGCTATTTGAGCCGCAAAAGCACAACACACTTACAACTAGAGTTTAATACACTCAAGCAAAAACCCGGAGAAAATGCAAGAGCATTCGGATTAAGAGCCGATAAGCTAGCGATGGAGCTATACGACTCCATGATAGAGGGAAGAAATCACACCATAGAAAGCAAGCGAACTATATTGGAAACGATTCAACAACAGGCATTACAGAATTTTCAATTAGGATTGAGAGACGAGATCAAGTTACTTGTCCGAGCGCAGCATTTCGCAACATTGCAAGAAGCGATTGCCGGAGCGAGCGCCGAAGAAAAAGTAAACGGGCCGAGTGGAATTCCGCCGCGTCCCAAAAATAATTATGCGTACTCGCCGCAACCGCGCGATAACCGATCGATATTACAATGCCAAAAATGCGGAAAATACGGGCACCTTGGAAGGGAATGTCGTACCAATAGATATGCGAACCGTTTCTCCTTACCGAAACCCGATAGGACACCCCGCGTAAACGCGATAGATAAAGTCTGCAATTACTGCAAGAAGGCAGGACACATGCGCGAAGAATGTTGGTTGTTAAATGGTCGACCAAATAAAGAAAGGACGAACCACAACAAACCTAATAATCCGCGAGGACAAAATAAAAATTTTCACCCGAAAACGAATGGCCCGAGAAAAAAGGACAGTAATTCAGCCGCGAATAGCGATGAGGAAGATAAAGAGGACACAAAGCAGCGCCGACCGGCGTTAGAGTATCAGGTGTCACACCTGACGAACAAGCCGCGAAAGCATGCAGGGCTGGACTTAATCACTCTGCCCATGCGAGAAGCGAAGCGCGAAAAAATAAATTTACTGTTCGATACCGGAGCGGCCGTATCAATAATAAAAGTAAAACATTTGAAAGGCGAAACAATGATAGAAGAGGATAAAATGGCCCTTACAGGAGTAACAGGTCACAAAGCTCATACAATTGGAAAATTTACAGCAACTATTGACTTGAAAGATAGAAAGATCAAGCACACGATATATGTCGTCAAGGATGATTTTCTGATAGAATACGACGGAATACTAGGCGTAGATTTTATAAAGAAACATCGAGCGTCATATAGTTACGAGTCGAGCGCAATACGCATAGGGAATAGCACATTAAAATTATATCCGTATAAGAAAATGGTTTTGAAACCGCGAAGCGAGACAATAGTGCAAGTCGCGACCGATAAAAATTCACTAGGAATAATACAGGCAGAAGAGACAATGCCAGGAGTGTTCATAGGAAATTGCCTAGTGATGCCAGAAAACTTTCTATGTCCGGCAAGCATACTAAATACGACGGAGAAGACAGTCGAAATGCTAATGCCGCAAGTAACATTAGAAGAGTTAGAGCAAGAAGAAGCAAAAGAGATAGAAATAAACCAAGTAGACAAAGCAGAAGAAACAATGCCGCGTAGCGAAAAAGTCGAAAAATTGATACGCACACAACACTTGAACGAAGAAGAAAAGAAAATCATTATGGAAATTTGCAGAGATTACAGCAATGTATTGCATGTGGAAGGAGAACCACTGACATGCACTGATATCGTCGCGCATAAGATTACCACGAAGGCGGGCAGCGTACCGGTCAACGTCCGACCGTACCGTTTGCCAGAAAAGCACAAGGAAGAAGTGAATAGACAAGTGAAAGAGATGTTGAAAAACGGAATTATTAGACCTAGCACGAGCCCGTGGAATGCGCCGTTGCTAGTAGTACCGAAGAAAAGAGACGCATCAGGAAAATTAAAACTGAGAGTGGTAATAGATTTTTGGTTTGTGAACGACCTAACGGAGGGAGATTCCTTCCCATTGCCAAACATAACCGATATCCTAGATCAACTGGGAAAAGCAAAATATTTTACCACGCTAGACCTCGCCTCGGGATATCATCAAATCCCGATGGAAGAAGAAGATAAAGAAAAAACAGCGTTCTCGACACAATACGGACATTACAAGTATAATCGAATGCCTTTTGGACTGAAAAATGCCCCAGCGACATTTCAACGAGCAATAATAGCCGTTTTAGCAGGACTAGTAGGATTACAATGCTTAGTCTATCTAAACGATATAATAGTATACGGAGCAAGTTTACAAGAGCACAATAAGAGATTAATTGAAGTGCTAAAAAGACTGAGAAAATATAATTTGAAATTACAGCCCAATAAATGCGAATTCCTTCGGAAAGAAGTGACGTATCTCGGACATGTAATAACAGAAAACGGAATCTCGCCAGATCCTACAAAATTAGAAGCAGTAAAAAGCTTCCCGAGACCAACAAAAGTAAAGGACATCCAGGCTTTCGTAGGATTAGCCGGATATTATAGAAGATTTATTAAAGATTTTTCAGCAATCGCCAAGCCACTCACAAAAATGACCAGAAAAGATATCAAATTCGAGTGGAACGCAGAACAACAAAACGCATTTGAAATACTGAAAGAAAAGCTAACCACAGCACCGGTATTAAAATACCCGGACTTCTCCCAAGAATTTGTAGTAACGACCGACGCGTCAGATTACGCAATAGGAGCCATACTGTCACAGGGAAAGATAGGTCAAGATCAACCCGTGGCGTATGCGAGCAGAGTACTATCTAAAGCCGAGCAAAATTACAATACTACCGAGAAAGAATTACTAGCGATAGTATGGGCGGTGAAACACTTCCGACCATACGTTTATGGAACAAAATTTACCATCGTGACAGACCATAAATCATTGGTTTGGCTATTTAACGTAAAGGACCCCGGATCACGATTAATCCGATGGAGATTGAAATTAGAAGAATACGATTACACTATCGTACACAAGGCCGGTCAAGAGAATAGAAACACGGATGCGCTGAGTCGACATGTGCCGACAGATATCAACAAGATAGAGAAAGAAGAGAATAACGAAGAGGAGAGCGAAAGAAAATACACAGAAGAAGAGAAGCAACGTATATTATACGAATACCATGATGCACCTGTAGGAGGATATCAGGGTGTGGAACGCACCATAAACCGAATAAGGTTGACGCATAATTGGAGAGGATTAACTCGAGACGTCGAAGACTACATTAATAAATGCGAACTATGTCAGAAGAACAAGTTATCGCGAAAAAATAAAGCACCCTTAGTAATAACAGACACCGCGGACAAACCGTTCGAAAAATGTGCCCTAGATATAGTAGGACCACTGACGGTGACCGAAAACGGAAATAAATATATCCTCACGTTTCAGGATAATTTATCAAAATTCAGTAAGGCGATACCCGTACCTAATCAAGAAGCGAATACAATCGCGAAAGAATTCGTCACAAAGATTATCTTTGAATACGGTATCCCCGACAAAATACTGACGGATAGAGGAACGAATTTCCTTAACGAAATATTTAAAAGCACGTGTAAATTACTGAAGATAGAAAAAATTCAAACAACGGCCTACCATCCCGAGAGTAATGGAGCATTGGAACGCTCTCATAGAACATTAGCCGAATATTTGCGACATTATATTAACGCGGACCAGACAGACTGGGACGAATGGACGCCATACGCAATGTTCGCGTATAACACGACGCCACACACAGCGACCGGGTTTACACCCTTTGAATTAGTATACGGGCACCGAGCGACACTACCGACGGCATTGTCGCAACCACCGAAACCAACGTATACTTATGACAATTACGGGCAAGAGCTAAAAGAAAAGTTAAGAGCGACACAACGAGTTGCAAAAGAACATTTGCGAAACGAAAAATCTAAGGCCAAGGAGACGTATGATAAGAAGACAAAAGAAATCAATTTCCGAGTGGGAGATAAAGTTCTCTTGCACGACGAAACGGTGCGCAGAGGGAGATCGAAAAAATTAGAATCCCCGTGGATAGGACCGTACGAAGTAATTGAAAAACACTCAGACGTAAATTATACGATCAAAAAGGGACGGAAAACCATGCGAGTACACGTAAACCGATTAAAGCCCTTTATAGAACAGTAAAAGCAGCGTAAGAGAACAAAAACAAGCAATAGAAAGTAGGCAATAGAAAATAGGCGATAGTAAAAACTAATGAAAATTAGATAATATGTACTTACCGAACATCAATTACGGCGGATCATCCGCACCACACGTCGACCAGTGGCCACATACAACGTGACCTCCAAGGGCTGGGTAAGCACCCACGTGCCCGGGGGTGTTAAGACCGCTTCCATATAGGACGGAGGGGGCGAGCGAGACGAGGAGGGCCCCGCTTCCGTACTAGTAGTAGGCGCACCAGGTAAACGGACGGCACCCGCGCGCGCCGCCCTCAACCAGTAACTACGCATGCAAGCGTCACAAGACGCCGGCGCGAAAAATAAGTTACACTGAATGCAACGCATTTTAATAAAATCGATTAAAGTACTCTGGACTACGTCTCAAAAGCAACTAAACGCGCGAGGAGAAAAAAAACGCGAGGAGAAGGCATTATCAAGCCAAGGTAAAAATTCGAAGAAAGATAACATGAGTCCTTATCTTACAGGACGCTGATCGTCGTCCAGCACTTCGCGAAAAAAGCAAAACCTGAGACAGCACCATCGTACGAGATACGACAATTCAGCAGCGAGCCGGGAATATATTTGGAGAGAACCGGACAATTGCAACAGGTAGAAGCTACTTGAAAACTAGCGATTAAAATCGACGTAGCAGCCCTAGGAAACCGATATCACCAACTTCAGGAATTTCTACAGCAAGCCGAAGAAGTATGCGACACAATAATCGCAAAGGACACGCAGCAGACGTGCAAAAACATTCTCCATATAATAGAGAAAAATAACAAAAAATTAACGCAATTATTAACGCGATTACAGACTATATATAAAACAACTAATAATAAGCGAGGGTTAATAGACGCGATCGGCACGATCAGCAAAACGCTGTTCGGCACTATGGATGCCGACGACGCAAAACACATACAGGAGCAGCTTGAACTGATACAAAATCAGCAACAGACTCTACGGCACACCGCTAAAAGTCAATTAAAGGTGATGAATGCCACGATAGGCCACATGGAGGCCTTAGAAAAATCGTTATACCACAACGAACAACTGATGGCGAACGTCACGAGACAGATACAGCTGGAAACAGCACTGTACGCCAAAAGAGAAGAAATAGACGAACAGCTTTTAATACTAACCACAATTACAGAGGATCTAATGGAAGACGTGAAAGACACAATAGACTACCTCACATATTCGCGGGAAGGAGTAATACTCACCCGCCTATTGCCAATAGAAGAAATAATAACCGAACTACAAGAAGCAACGTCACAATTGACGCAGGGATCCCACTTTCCGTTTAAAACTAGAGTAGAAAATTGGAACGAGATACAAAACTATGTAGAAATTAACGCATATTATGATAAACCGAACATTTATACAATAATCAAATTTCCCGTGGTAGCATACCCCGTGTATGACATAATAAAAACGACACCATTACCTGTCCCTAACCACGCGAATATTTTCACATTCCTAAGAATTACTCACAACATATTAGCAATAGACAAAGAGAATCATAATTACATAACGCTAGAGGAACGCGATTTAAACGACTGTAAACGAAACGGAATAGAGTACATATGTGACCGAAACCGCCCGATATATTTTGTGGGGGCCAACGCACCCTGCGAAGTGCAAGTTTATGTGGGGACGCCGGGATATGTAAACGCCTGCGAGAGGCGGCAAATGGTGTCAGACGTAACCGTGTGGGTAGCGTTGAGCGAACCACAGGCGTGGCTGTTCTCTGCGCCGAGAAAACAAAAGATAGCGATCCAATGCAACGATCAGGCGGAACAAAAGGTAGAAATCGAACGAACAGGAAAACTAAGTATAAACGAAAATTGTAAACTAACCACACCCGACATTATTATAAAAACAAAAAGACAAACGACTATGAGACAAATAGAAATGCACCTAGCAGATTTTAACCTAACGCTAACAAACGTAAATAAAAATATTAACGAACAAGCGAAAAAAGAAATTAGATTAGAACCTGTAATCAGGAATCCGAACGAATTAATGGAGTTAAGTCTAGAAATAAGCGATATAAATAAAGAATTGGAAAAATCCCAAGACACCCTAATAAAAAATCCCTACGTCATATATCCCGTAGGATCGACACTTACGTTAATAATTATATTAAGCATAGTAGGAATAATTATCTATGTAATAAAAAGACATAAGAAGCGAGCAAGCGCCCGACCGCACGGACAGGGCGACTCAGCGATACTATACTAAAAAAAAAGAAGAATGTAATCTCAGAAACAAATAAAGAAAATAAATCACCCTAATAGAAATAGAAATAGGATAAGCAGCGAAAAAATTGTAACGAAAACTACAGACCGTAGTTTCCTTCTCTCAAAGGGGGAGGGATGTTGCGGCCCCAATTAAAATGTTATAATAAAATAAGAATAGCGTT
>NW_020210703.1:0-4199 GCF_003070985.1 Temnothorax curvispinosus | reverse complement strand
CTGATATTTCATGTGTCTTCCGACAAATTTTGACAAGCGTGTTGATTGGTTGTAAAATAGAAAAATTCTCGAGTCTCTAGAAATCCTCTATCTTGTAGATAATCAATACATTTAAAAAATTTGTTGCACGACAAATTAAATATTTATACCTTCGAGTGCCTTTAATTTGGATTAATTTTGTTTGAGAGCCGCTAGATACTAGACTCCCCTTATTCTATTAGAACCTTTCTCTGGATCGATCCTAAGGGCTCTCTCACACAAAATAGCATAGCTGCATATGCATAACATAAGACCGCCTGGACCAGTGAATCTCTAGCATTGGTCCAGTTCATAAATTTTCAATACTGTCAGCATATTTTGGAACGCACTCTAGATACAGAAAGGAATGTTGAAGTTGAGATAGAAAATAGAAGGAATTAATAAATAATGCTATGACATTTCATTCGTTATCTCTTTTTATCGTTTTCATTAATTCTCGTTAATATAAATAAATGAAAAGTTCTTCACGATACACGGCCGAGATATTTTTCAGATTAAATCAGAAAAGATGGCAAAGCAATTCGAATTAGGTATGCCAGTATTAGCGGGATTCTGTAACTTCTTACTTACGATATCGTTGCGCAGGTAAAAAAGCTGCATGCGCAACGATACCAAAGTTACAGAATCCCGCTTCAGGTTTTATAAAGAATAATAATGAAAAAGGAATGTACATGATAAATATACGTACAATTAATTGCATGCAATATACAAATATAATATATAAATTGTTTTCAGCTTTTTCTTTTTATACATCTTAGATACCGAATAAGATTTAGACTCATAAAGCTTATCTGTGATCCTCTAAAATTATTATGAAATCATTAATTGTTTTTTATTGTACCCGATTTGTATCTCTCCGTCAGTATCTTGTTTTCCACGTTATCTCCGCACTTATCTTCCATTTTACCGACATAATATTTTCGGTAAATTTGCGGAAATATTTTATGCTCCGATATTGACGATTCATGTGAATGAACGTAATTTGGCATTTTTTACAGCATAGAACTTTATAGTAATATTGCAGAAGTGTTTTGCAACATTGCTATGGGTTGTTCTCCTCGGTTTTTGTATATGATATTCACTTGTGCATAAATACTTTTTGTACATGCTTTGCATTCTATAATAATAACACTCTCGAAAATCTTCCACTGCTTTATTTGTATCTGCATAGATCCTACATATCTTGATACGCGTTATATGCAATATAATATTTATATATAGAAGTGTTGTTAACTTCTACTATCAAGAGCATCAATAACGGTTGAAATCGGCTCTAAGCGACACTATGTTAATTGACAATGAACGTTGTCGCATCTTGGTATGGAATTCTTAATAAAACGATGAGCTTGTTAGAACTACGACGAGTAACAACGTGTTTTAACACTCACATGTTCCCGCTTTAGATCGCTTTTCGTGATATTAATCTTACACGTCACATCTCCAAATTCTCGCGTTATCGATAACAATTGAGCGAATTAATCTTAAAATCGATTAATATCTTGTTCGCTAGCCGCCAACTATATTATAAAAGTTTCATTCATGACTTCTTCTCTCAGCATCTCCGACCCTAAATATTATTTTCAATATTCAATATTTCTAGTTTTCAGACCTTTTTTTAATCTATACGATCTTAATGTCTTCATAAATGCAGAAAAGAAATGAAAAGCATTTTGTAGATTTTTAAATCAATTTTTAAATCAAATGTATAAGGATGCATTTATTTCGCACTTGAAGTGTCTTTTGTGTATATTTTTTTTTATTTTTATAGATTTTCAACATAATTCTAAACAATTTATATTAATTAGAGTTATATTTGCTTCAAGATGATAGACTACGAACGCATTTATCTTCGCTCGCTTACACAGATTTTAATACAAAATTTGTTATGCGCTTATAAATTAATAAATACATATAGTGGATAAAAAAATATTTGCACACCTAGTTTTCTTACAATAATTTTATTTAACGGAATAATACATAAGTACAAATTGTGTCCATAAATAATTTATTAGATACATACAGTATATGTGATAAGTTAGAGCGGCATGATTTAATCTAATTTTACTTTGATCAAGCTTTATCATCGAAATTTTCACGTAAATGTATTATAAGATAAATGCAGGATATGTTCACACGTTCTTATCAAAATATCATCTATACGGCGTGATTTATTTATGACAATGAATATTTTTTTTTTTGATCAAGTACTTATTACGTAAATGATTTTAAGAGAAATGAAATATAACTTTTCGCGATAAGTAAAGATGCCATATGTAAAGTTGCTATTTCTCATTAATAATTTGCTAGTACTCGATAAATTCAGACAGTAGATTTTTAAGGACAATAGACAACTTATTGTGTGTGATATCGAGAGAAAAAGACATCGTCGAAAACGTTTTGTAGGCAAAGAGGAATTCAACACATGCGCAGGGATCAGGATGATCGATGTATGATCAGTGATAGTATCATTTTTCGAAGACAGGGATGACTGTTATCTAGTGATAACTAGTCAGAAATTGTGGGAGGAGAGCAGCTTATTATAGAAAATCGCGCCATTATTCCTTGTATATTCGTCCCATTTACCATTAGGAACACTTACCGAATAACAGAGTTTTTTCTGATGGGTTTTGATTTTAGATTACTATATCACAGGTATCGAAATGCTCCTCTAAACGTGTCTTCAACTCTTTATTTTTTTTTTTTTTTTTTTTTTTACACAGATATTTGCATATACATATACATTATACATATTATAAAATATATTCCATGAACCGGGCGAATGTATTTAAGGATGAGTGACAAGATTCGCGGTGGTCATGAGTAAAGTTGGGAGAAAGAAAATTTTTATTGATAATTTTTTGTTATACTTATTTCTTGAAACATATGTAATTTAATTTCTGGTGATAATACAATGCATCGCGTAATTCGCTGATAATGAGATTATTTCGTAGAAAATGATTCACGTATATGACGCATCTTTATATTTATACTTTGCTTTAAATTATCAAGAGAGACAGATTTTATATATACAGGATGTTCCAGGTCAATAAAACTTCAGGGAAATTCCCTGTATATAAAAAGAAAGAGATGAGAGGAAAGAGAGAGACCTCTTTTCATTTTTATGTCTTTTATTTGAATTGGAAGTAAGAAATTATGTATTCGTGTGTGTCGTATACGCTATCAGGAGATCGAAATAATAAAAGAATTTTAACACAATCTTAGATTATCAGATTTATTAAAATATCTTAACAAAATTCTCTACTCCTACAAATACAGCAGTATAGTTTTAGCAAATATGCAATTTGCTTCTCGTTACTCTCAACCTTTTCATGCTTCCTTTGAAATCGATGGTTATCTACATCCAGTTGTCCAGCTTTTTTCAAAATCGATAGTTACCTATACCCAGTCGTCCCAATTATTTTTACAGTTTACCTTTGACGCGACATCGCATTTCAGATTAGCAATGTTGAAGTAGTTGCCCCAACTGCAGTCATATAATTTCTTCTTTCCGCTTTCGCACTGGTAATATAATCTACAGTCGCACTCGTGAGCCCATTTTGAGGGACTAGAACTTGGGCAATCGCCAGGTTTAGGTTTCACGTTTTTGTCGCAGCCCGCATCTAATGGATTCATGCATATTTTTTTAGTCTCGCTAAAATGTAGACCCTCTGCGCAATGCTCGAGGAGCCAATCATCATTATTGCATTTATAATACTTATCGCAGCCACATTCGTGTTTCTTTGCATCGCCGTTCACGCACCTTGGTTTAGGATTGTTGCAGTTCCCCGGAATGCATCGCCGCGTTGAATTGTCGAAGTGCCATCCCTGGTCGCATTCACGCAGAGCCTTCCGACCGTTCTTGCACTGGTAGTATTTATTGCATTGGCACTCATGAGGTAGAAATTCGCCTTCCTGGCACACGGGTGGCGGAGGTGGCGGAGTTGTATTGCAGTCTCCCACTTCGCAAGTCTTCGTTGAAGGATTGAAACGCTGACCGACCGGACAGTCACGCACAGCTTTGCGACCATATTTGCATTCGTAGAATTTAGTACATACACATTCGTGCGGCAGTAGATCGCCATGTCTGCATTCGCCAACCGGTGGTGGGGTCGGACGGGTTGGCGGCGGGGTCGGGGGGGTCGGTGGCGGGGTCGGGGGGG
>NW_020210702.1:0-1135 GCF_003070985.1 Temnothorax curvispinosus | reverse complement strand
ATTAATGAACAATACTATTGTTATTATACAATAATAAAGAAAACTTATTTTGTAATTTAAAAATAATTTTTTATTTTTTTATGAGCAAATCGTTAACTTTCCTAAAATTGTTAGAAAATATGCGAATAATTTTAATGATTGTCAAATAATTTTCCTAGTTTATATGTATTACATAAAAACTCATTTGCCTAAAAAAATAAAAATGCAAAAAAAGTTAGAAAAAAACCAGGATTCGAACTTGAGAACTTCATCATTCTAGCCGATCGTCTTACTCGCTCGTCCACGTTTACTATTAGAAAATTGCTTCTACCGGCTCGATAGATTACGCACATGGAAACTTTAAGAAATTTTATTTCATTAATTATTTGACATTGGCACAAGTTACTATGTCTTGTAAAATACATATAGTAAAATTAAAGGACAAATTTTTGCAATCACAGCAGTTATGTGTATTTCACTTTTACGAATAGATTACGTAGATATTGTTGCTCAACGGAAACCGCGAGAAGGTGATGGTCTCTTTCGTCATGAGATAATGTAAAAAATTTGTTTTTTTTAACATTGCAATAATTTTAATATGTATAAATTAAAAAATATATAAGTAGATAAAGCTCGTATGTCTTAGATAAAACAAGAGTCAATAACCGAACAACATGATTCTAAATAATATAGTTTAATATTCCGTCAAAATAACTGGGACGTTTCGTGCTTTACAAAGACTTTTTCAATCAATAAAATAAATCCCTCTAATTAACTGTAATACATTATCATAATAATCCCGTTACATAAAAAATCCGTTGAGAGATAAAATAAATTAAAAGAAAGTTTAACATCATAAAATTAACATTAATTAATAATTATAGCATTTTTATTATAGAATTTATCCTCTTTATTGATTTAAATCGTAGCGGTCGTTTTTACTTTCTTAATATTAATAATTATAGTATACAAATTACATGGAGTTATTAAGAAGCCACATCAAGTTAAAAGCCCAAAAAACCGATTAACAAATAGTCGAAATGTATGCGTGGTCAAACTATAAATTTAATTAGAGAGTTGTTAACAATTTTTTAAAACTTAAAAAATAATTGTTTGGGAGAGATTGAACTTCCCGCCTGAGACTATTTTGTACCAT
>NW_020210701.1:0-2303 GCF_003070985.1 Temnothorax curvispinosus | reverse complement strand
CAGAAGACTGTGGGTTAATGGAAAGGAGATGAAATGGGAGGAAGAGAGAGGTAGATGGAGGAGGTTATGAGGGATGAAAAGGAGGTAGGCACACAGGAAGAATGAAAGAGCAGGGCGGAGAAAGAAGCATTTCGCAAAGCAGAGGAAAAAGGAGACAAATAAAGTACGAGGCAAAAGATACAAGAGAGATGGTTAGGTAGAAGCGGGAGGCGAATATGAAGGCTGGAAGGCTCGGAAGATAATAGAAAGACAATCATGATCGGAGAGACACAGAAGCAAAAGTCTACTAAGAGTTTGATGATTTCCTTTGGAAGTTTTCTTTAGTTCGAGATTTTGAAGATTGATCTTTAGAGGCTTGAATTGCTATAATTTTCTTTCTCTGATTATTGTGATTGTACAGGGTTGGGCACGTCCCTTCAAAACGCCGAGTTGTAAAGGTTTGGGAACGTTCCTCAAAAACGCCCTTTTAGGCCCCTTTGAGGTAATAAAGTAACTATCGTAACCGTAACCGTAACCGAATCATCTGTCTTAAAACATTATCTGTAATGATCTGTGTATTAATAATTATAACATTAACAATAATATATAAACTGCTTTCAGTATATGCAAGTACCAAGTCCCTGAGGTGCATTTCGACGTTTGGTTAAATTGGTATTATTTTGATCAGCTGCTGGCTGGGTTTCCTAATACCTACTGCTGTTCAATATTCTACGCTGGACAAGTTATACGTGACAGGTATGCTTTATTCAACACACATAAATTACGTGATATTTTTTAATATTTTGTACAACTTGTCATATAACTATTTTGATCAAAAGGTTCAAGTTATTCTTGGTTGCAAAACCGTATAGCAAAGATACTCGATGCCAAAAGATGTAGAGATAGGCAGTGATGGTAGATTTAAGCCACGAGTCATGGTGTTTTTCCCCCTCCATTTACGCACAGAAAGGCGCTCTGGCTATTCGTGCAGCGCAGTCGTCATACGAATAAACATAACGTCTTTGTGTGCGCAAGTGGAAGGGGGAAAACGTCGTGACTCGCGGCTATATCACTGGACTTATATAATAATTAAAACGTTTTAGCATTAAATATCTTATGTGATATACATCAGTTAATTCCGCAACCTACGGTAACTTCTAAATTGTCAGCATAACAATTTCACGAGTTATTTAACAACATTTTTTTCCTATTTGTTATTGCCTGCATTTTTTGATAAATAAAAATTAATTATAGATATATTTTTTAAACATTTCAATTTAATTTCTTATACTTGTAATTGTACAAACAATTTACATTTATAGCATTTTTTAAATATGAAATAAATAAAGGATCAATCATCTGTTTTATAACATATCTGTAATTCTCTGTCTTATAAAAATAACAATACTTAAAAAACTGTTTTTATTCCTCAGAATTGCAAGTTCCAAGTTTTCCAACTGTATTTCGACGGTGCCTTTGTTGAATGAAGTCAACTCTATTAGTTGCTCCAAATTGCAATTTTTGATCAGCTATTAGCTGGGTTTCCTACCTATTGCTGTTCAATATTCTACGCTTGACAAGATTTACATGACAGGTAAGCTTTATTGAACACATAAATTGAAAATTTTTTTATCTTTTTCCAAACTGAAAAGTGTTTTTTTATATGAAAAGAAATACATGTTACTTGGGTCTGAACCCATATTTAAAATATTTTTATGATGTAATAATTTTGTTAAGAATATTTAAAGCTACTAGTACTTGAGTTGGTATAATTTACGTGATATTTTTTAATATTTGGTAATGTATACACAAATAAATTTTTTTGCAAGATGTTTTGTCTCAGAAAATATGTAGTTGCAAAATTAATATAATTTTACATGAACCTACAATTAATATATCATAAACTATTCATTTTTTGATAATCATGTTGATAATCACAAATTTTGAATTGGAACTACTCAAAGTTAAGTTTATTATAAACATTTGTACTATTATAATTTTATTATATGTAATGGTTTTTAAAATTGCCTTATTTTACTTTAACTGTAACTTAACTTTTTACTACGTTTATTTTTTATATAACTTAACATAACTTACTTATTTTTATAGTCATTAAGTTTAACTTAAGAAAAAAATTACCCCAACCCTTGTTTTTTTTTTACATAAATTGTGTTTGGCGCTCACCAAACTGTAGATAGATGCATGTATCATACTTAATTGTTTAGTCTCGTTACTCGTTGTACATAGTATTCTTGCGTACCTAGTCTTAAGTATTTTGGTGACTCGCGCGAAACGTCGGCGGATCGCGATCAACGCGGAATCGA
>NW_020210700.1:0-9768 GCF_003070985.1 Temnothorax curvispinosus | reverse complement strand
ACGCATACTTAATCGTGTCGCGATAGCAAAAAAATTATAGGTGCGTATTTCTTTATTAATGGATAATTTTTCATTAAGAATTGATTTTCTTGAAACCAGTGCCAAAAGTTTTCTAATTTTTTGATGATTACGAAAAAAGAAAATAAAATGGAAGAAAATAAAAGAGAGTTAATAATGGTGGGTCAACGGAGGGTGAAAACGCGTGAGACAGAAGCAAAAATAAAATTTAAAAACTTTAATATAACACTTTTGAAACATTTGACAATATGCTAATCTGCATCCATTATATTATCTATTATTTTTTATTTAAAAAAAAAGAATTCGAAGAAATGTAGATTAGAGTTTGAGGAGAAAGAATATCAAAGGTGCTCCTAATTAATGAGTGAGTTTGGGGAGAGGGGAATAGATTTTGAGCCCGCGCAAAGCGCGGGCGAAAAATCTAGTATACCGAGAAAGTGCAACAAAAAAGGAGGATGTTGCGGTAAAAAATATACTAAGAATAGCATATCTTGCGTCGAAAAAAAATGCATCGAGGAAAATAATGCATTTTTTTTATCAAACCGACTCATCCACCGGAATCGTTGACGCAATTTTTTCCACCCGAGACCCCCCGCTCTAGCCTAGACTTCTTTATATCGAAAAGAATGCAACAAAAGGAGGATATTGTGATACAAATATAATAATAATATTTTTTACATCCAGGAAACAATGTATTTTATCACACCGACTCATTCGCCGGAATCTTCGACGCATTTTTTTCCCACCCGAGACCCCGCCGCCGCACCTATCCGCGCCGAGAAAGCGCGACAAAGGGTGGATATCGCGGTAAAAAAAAAATGTAACAAGAACGGCGTTTTTTTGCGTCGAAGAAAAAATACATCGTGAAAAAAAATAATGCATTTTTTTATCGGACCGACTGATGTGGCTGGCGGATGCGCCGGAATCTTCGACGCATTTTTTTTCACGCCCAAGACCCCCACCGCCACCTATCAACGAGCGTCCTCGCGTAAACGTTCGCATCTGGAGCGCTCGTCGAGATCGCGCTCGTCGAGATCGCGCTCAAACCGCAACGCGCCGTCATCGCAGTTCCGCCGTCTCTCTCTCTCGCTCTCGACGATGCGGCTCGCGCGCGTAATCGCGTTAACCGCGTGTTTTGTCGCCGCGAGGTGCATCAATTCCACAATTACGGACGAAAATTACGCGCTCACGTTCGATTACCTGCAGAAATACGGATATCTGTCCAAAGACGTAGACGCGGTTCCGGCTCAGAGATGAAACGACGTTCGCAAAGCCTTCGAGGATTTTCAGAATTATTACGATTTACCCGGCGACGGAACGCCCAACAACGAAACGCTGCAATTGATGAGTAAACCGCGATGCGGTTTCCGAGATATCCTGAAGCACGAAACGAAAGCGAGCCTGTCCAAATGGCCAAAGACGCACCTGACGTGGCATTTTCACTTAGCCGACGAGACCGAGCTGAACACGGCGCGGGCCGCGTTCGACCTGTGGTCGCAGCATTCGGCATTGACGTTTGAACGCTCCGAATCGCCGAATGCCGACATTATAATATCTTGGCGACGCCTACGTCACTATAACACGAATACCAAGGTAAACGGAGCAATTTGCTCGGACAAATTCGACGGCCCCGGCAACGTGCTCGCCCACGCGTCTTTCCCGACGGACCAAGCGGGGTTCGTCTCCGAGGTGCACGTCGATGGGGACGAGCCATGGCACATTTACGTCAATAAACATCCCGCGGATAGGTTCTCCCTGCATTACACGCTGACGCACGAGATCGGCCACTCTCTTGGATTGATGCACAACAGGCGCAAAACATCGGTGATGTTCGCGATACAGCCAGACCAGCAGTATCCGGTGAAGCTCGACCAAAACGACATCGCCGACATTCAACGTTTGTACGGTGAAAAAAGTACGAACGAGCCGCCGCGTCGGACGCCGGCGCACAGTGGGGCCAAATCTCGAAAAGCTGGCCAAAACCTCAAATGAACTTAGAATCGAGCAAAAATTGGTATACTATGGTTTTCGAGGTTGCTGATTACAAATCCAAAGTTAAAATTATTGTGTACAAAATGGCGGATCCAATATGGCGGTCACACATGTAAAAAAGATATCAGACTTTAATAAAAATTAGTATACAAGAGTTTTCAAGGTCGCTGATTACACATCCAAAGTTAAAATTATTGTGAACAAAATGGCGGATCCAATATGGCGGTCACACATGTGAAAAAGATATCAGACTTTAATGAAAATTAGTATACAGGGGTTTTTGAGGTCGCTGATTACAAATCCCAAGCCAAAATTACAGTAAACATAATGGCATCTAATATGGTGAACGCATGTGTGAAAAATATGTAAATTTTTTTAATAAAGAAAAAATTATAGGCTCGATACTAGCACAACTAAGCAAATATATATATGTATATAAAATAATGTTAAAACGATAGTGGTCAAAAGATAAAACATGATTTAAAAACATTACTGGAGATAATTAATCGGAATCCACGTCAGAATCAGAATTAAGTCCACGTCAGAATCGGAATCAAATCTACGTCAGAATCAACTTCCGAATCGTAGATCCAAATCGTGTCAATCATAGAGCTATATTCCGTTTCGGTTGCAACAGTCACTGTAAGAAAGACACAATTATATTTAGTTTAAATTAATACGTTAAAGAATAAAATTTATTTATTTGACAAAAAATATTACTAAGGATAATTAATCGGAATCACTGTCAGAGTAGGAATCCACCTCAGATTCAGAATCAACTTCCGAATCGGTGTCAAGCGTAGTTCCAGATTCGGTTCCGGTTGCAACAGTAGGTGAGAGTAATAGCTCTACAGCTTCCCTTGATAAACTTTTTAGTTTCTTCTGTGGCAGCTTTCTGATGCTGGAGATGTATGGATCAGAAGTTACCATGAGCCGATTAAAAATATCTTCCATTGTTTTGGCTCTTGAACACTTTCGTGAGAAGTCTTCACGATATCTTTTGATATCTTTGTTTCGAGCTTCTTGAGCATCTTCAGATAACTGGCCGATTGGTAATAATGCATGAGCTATTATTTGTGGACCATGAATTAATAGCTTATGCACTGTAGTAGGCATATAATACCACGGATATAGTTCGACAAATTTTTTTGCAGTTTCAACCGCATATTCTTGAAATTTGTCACAATTTATCTCGTGGCCACTGGAAATAACTTGTAGAATTACATGGAAGCGTTTGATTAAACCTTCGTCCAATCCTGTTATCGAAGCAGACTCAGCCGAGTTTTCAAAAAAGCGCCGAGCTGTATTCCCATCATTGGTGCTTCCGTATCCTGGTTTTGGACGATCGATGTTTAGCCCCAATTTTAAACGAAATCCCTTTTGAATTTTTCTCTTGCAGTCTTCTGTCATCTGCTTCTCTTTCGTACAACGCACTTGCCATTTTTTAATATCGACTCTGTAGGACAAATGCAAACAGCATTCGAAAAAACGTATCCACGCATGCAATGTCGACAACCCAAACTTTATGTTATTTTCATCGACCTTTTTTGTAACATAGCATCAATGTTATTAAAATCTTTACTTGTAGCTCCACACAAATAGCAACGTTGCGCAGATTTTGTAGATGTCAATGCGTTGCACACTTTACCATCGATCATTGTAAATGCCATGTTGTACACAATCGAAATTTCCTTTCCATCTATGACAGTTTCAAAAGGAACAAGTGCTTTAATCTGTTCTTCGATGTATTGCGCTTCGTTGACTGTCGACTCTATGTCTTCGTGCAGAAACTGTAGTCTTAACGGTCTGCAAAATCGAGGAGATGAAGGCCTAGGATTTTTCCAAATTATGATTTGTGCCTTCGATTCGTGATCGACAGACATGAGTTGTAATGGCACAAGTGAAGTAAGAAACACATTCGCATCTGATTTGCTGTCGTCAATAAATGTCTGTTTGTACTTACTTTGTCCGGAGCTTCCATCACAACCCCACTTACAAATAAAGTCCATATTATTTACATTTCTTTGCGTCAAACTTCGAATTACGTCATTTTGAAGGAATAAAATACGCTCGACTGTATGGTCCAATAAAGCTTGTAAACGGACTTCTGCGCTACTCTCTGTAATAGTAACAGCCGTACAAAGTGGATAACAACGTTTTTTTGCTTGTATCACTTTTTTGTAAGGAGGATACAATTTACAATTATTTTCTTTGCTCACTGATCTTAGTCCTTGATACTGACTTTTGGATAATTTGCATTCTACCAAAACGGAAAGTGCAGCATCATCAGATAATGTACTTTCTGTTGTTGATTGGAAAGCTTTTCGGTACCGTAAAGCTCTCGTTGGACTCGTCAGTGCTGCTTCCTTCACAAGTTTCGAAGCGTGTAACTGTCCTGCAGATCGTAAACTCATTTGAGTGGCATATGCTAATTCGCTTGAGGTCGATGTTAAACGAATTCTTTCGGTCTTCCTTCGTTTTGATCTTTCACTGCAAGACACAAACTCCGAGGAAGGGCGACCGTTTTTCTTGGTCGGTGTCTTTTGAAAAATAACAGGTAATGGAAAGAATACGGGTTTACTAAGCTATTTCTCGTAGTTTTTGAAAAAGATCCCCTCTGTCCTATTGACCTTTTGCCACATGGTTCTCATTTTACAGAATAATATGGAAAAGGACGCTCTCATATCTTCACGTACCTGTACGGAATGTCCACTCTTTTCGAAAATTTTTCTTTCCAGGTGTTCTATTATAATATTTAATTCGTCTTTCAAATAATTTCTGACGATTATAAAAACTTCCTTTCGAGTATATTGTAATAATTGTTGATTACTAGATCCTGTAATAAAAGCGTACAAAATTTAAAAAACTGATTTGCATATGAAAACTTAGAACATTAAAATAAACCGAAATAAAATAAAAATGAAGTAACTGTAAATATATAGATTTAAAAGTTTTGGATAATAGAGCGCGATTTATCGAAAACACTAATCGACGTAAACATCGATCCGGGATATGTATATTGTATGATTTGTTATTATTAGGGATAGAATTACCGAAAGAACAAAAGGACATAAGCATTTTTAAGCCGAGTCATTGTCCTGAAGCGAAACAATCGACAAGTCGCAAACGAGCAACGTACGTAGCGATAATAAGCGAAAAAATCATTACAGCATGATAGGCAGCTCTCGGCAGCTAATTTTTGTGAATTTCGCAAGATAATAAAGTGAACTAAAGCCCTAAACTTGGATCTTCGCGGAATATAGCGGAATATATAACTTTCCATCCAGTTGAAAATAGAAGTTTATAAAATTATATTGTCTTCGTAAGACAGAATTATGCCTTGTTTCAACACGATAAAAATTAAATTTATAGGTTCTATTAGTGTAAAAACATTTTCTACATACCTGCAGGAGTTATTTCCATGTCGTAGAATTAAAATCGAACACTTCACTTTCAAGCTATCCGATATATAATATACCGTAATTTTCTTTCCTTTGTTACGCGATGCGTGCGCTCTGAACGAAGGCTAACTTTGAACTGAACTCACAGACGCAGGTATGAGGATAGGGCCTTTTCCTTTTACAATTGGATGCACCAAACATCCTTCTACCCATCCCACCAGTCAAAATTCCCCGAATCAAATTTTCATTTTTTAGGTTTTGGCCAGCTTTTCGAGATTTGGCCCCTCTGTGCGGCGCCGCCGCCGCCGCCGCCGCCATCGCCGGACCTGTGCAGTCTCGATCGCGTGAACGGGATATTAATTTTGGAAAATCGAATGTACATCTCGTACAAACGTTACGTTTGGTCGATCGATCTGGACGGTAGGACGTACAACGGACCTTTAGCCCTTTCGAATCACATGAGCTTTCTTCACGACAATTACACGCGCGTGACCGCCGCCTATCAATCCCCGTCCGGCGATCTCGTGGTGTTCGTAGATAACTTGGTATACTTGGTTCAATATCCGGAATTTAGTCTGCGGCCAGGTTGGCCGAAGACCCGGCAAGAACTCAAATTTCCCGAAAACACGTTGGTCAACGGAGCGGTGAACACCCACAGAGGACGCTCCTTTGTGGTGTTCAACGGTAACGCGGTGGGCGAGATAAGCGAATGCGACAAGGACAAGAGAGTCGCCAAATTTACGCCCCTCGAGGCGACGTCTCCCGGAATACCGACCGGCGTGACGTCGATCTTCCGCTACGTCGACGGCAATCTGTACTTCACCACTCGGGCGCAGTTCTACAAATTCAACGAATTTACGAGGACCGTCTCGTTGGCCGCTAAATTCAATCTGCGGATGCTAAATATCGTCTGCCCTAGAGCCGAACTGTTGCAGCAGTTGCGCGATCTCCTCGATCGAATCGTACGCCTCAACGATAACTCGTTAACGTCAGCGGCGAGCGATTATTCGAACGATGACGACACCGGGGTTTGGCTCTCCGATCTCCGCATCCGCCGAAGGAAGTAGAGGACCGCGCAAATTTCCCACACCACGCCACGCGCGACATAAGTCAGATCTTTCCTACTTATACCGACGTGTCCCCCCCAAGGCATCAGTGTCGCGTCGTCGGCCGAATACGACGCGTCGGAAAAAAATCAGAAACGAACGGTTACCGCGGCGCGCAGCGCGAAATGTTCTCGACGTTGGCCGATCGACTCGCGCCGAGAAGTATTTCCCCTCCGGAGACGGCGGATTTAGAGGCGAACGACAACGGCAATAAAATGCGAAAGATCAGTTTGATGGACGATCGTCATTATCGTCCTCATCGCCAGGAGTCGCGTCGCAGCTCTCATCCTCCCACCGACGCGCCCGTCGAGGACGATCGTCATTATCGTCGTCATCGTCAGGAGTTTCGTTCCAACTTTCGCCCTCGCACCGACCAGCCCGTCGAATTGCCCCCTGTGCGCGTCCTGACGACGCGTTATCTGCTGACGACGACTGGCTACAAGTACATAGCCATAGGTATCGCGATCAAGTCGCCGTGGTACAGCACAAACACCGCGCCTTCGTACGTGGATATCGCCCTGGGAGACAAACAAGGCAGGGAAGTCTCCCTGACGCTCGACATGTGGAAAGGACTGGTCGAGCGCAAACGCGACATATTGTCGTGCATGGAACGCGCTCTCTCCGACGGAACTCGCCCCCCCTCGCCGATGTCGATCAAAGGGATGACGCTGCGATTCGGAGTGATCAACAACGCGCCGATCCTATGTATGGAGCCACTCAACCTGACTCGCGTGGCGATGGTGCTCAAAACCCTGCTCACGCTGTACGATCTCCAATTTTGCGTAGATCGCGTCGTCCGGGCGCTGAGCGCGGCGACCGAGGAGATCGACGCGAAGTTTTCGCGCTATCGAAAGATAGCCGTTTACGCGAACAAGACGGGTAGCTTGGCTCAAACTGGGATACTGAAGAGCGATTTCTTCCTGACAACATCGTCGACTGCAAGATCGCCGCGCTCTGTTTCCGATTTTAATAATAATGTCGCGTCTACGAAATGTATATATATATTCATACAAGCGAAACAATGTAAACGCGCGTGTATTATAGTATTTTTCTGAATAAAAAAAAACTATATACGTATCTCATCTGTGCGCTCTTTCTTTATTTTTTCCCCTTTTTCCCAGATCCGTATACCTATCTCCGCGCGACCGCGCTTACCCCCGATGTCGCGGCGATCGCGTCGTCCGCGACGCGGATCGAAACGACCTTCGGACCGAGAGTAAAAAAAAACGACGACGAAGACGGGCTTGGCTGGGCGATTGAAACCCCCCGCGAAACAAACGACCTCGAACGCATTTTTTTTCCCCCCCGGAACGTCGAGAGGAGCGACCTCGAACGAGTTCAAACGAGTTCGAACGAGTTCGGGCGAGTCCGGACGCGCCCGGACGCGCGCGAGCGAAAACGAAAAAAAACTTGGCGCGCGATTTTCCAAAACGGTCGGTAACGGCGCGAGCGCCGCTCCGAGCGCGCCCCCCCCTCGGAACGCCCGCGTCCCCGCGCCGAGTTCCCGTTGGCGGCCCTGCGGTGCCTAACCTGACCTGATACCAGCAAACAACCGTCCCCCGCGTCGCGCTTCCCCCCTCGCCCAGCAATCTTCCCCCCGCGTAGCCCCCCCTCCGATGACCCTTAACACCGTCCCTCGACCCCCTCGCCCACCGCTTACAGCGCTCCCCCCGCGGCAGCGAGGCACCCCCCGACCCCCCTAACCGCAAGCAAGATCCCTGAGGCTCGGAGTGGAGGTTACACCCCTACTCACGTATAAGAGCGAAGAGTTCGAGGGAGAACTATGTAGAGAGGGGGATGGCTCAAAATTGAACCTAAGGCTTTTTTACGATTGTCCAGAACTAGGAGTGCTGGAAAGTGAAGAGAAAGAATTCGAGGACTAAAGTCAGGAGACAGGGATTGATTCTTTTCAACGCGATTGCGAGCTTCTAGGTAGGGAATATTTTCCCGCGCGGCTATAAAAACTATTTGTTTCTGCTTAATATATACCGGACAAGACGTTGATGTAGGAAGATGCTTACCTTTGCAATTTATACAGAGTGATGGCAAACTAATTCTGGGACAGTCTTTTTTTTTTTCGTGAATCTCCTGAGAGCACCTGTTGCAACGCGTTTTGCTACGACAGCTTGAACCACGGTCTTACATACAGGTCTCTCAACTCGTATGGTGGGGATGGTTTGCTTGGCGAAGCCGAAAAGTATGAGGTCGCAGCAATCGAGGGATGTTCTGTGCGAGCGAGAGAGCAATAGTAGCGCATAGCGCATACGTATTATATTGTAATCTAAGAATCCACAATTTTCATAATACATTTACAATAAATAAATTATATATATATAATTTTAAATTATATAAAAATACATATGTACAATTTCTACAATATAACTATGATATACATATATATATTATATATATATCGCAATTATATTGTAGAAATTGTATATATGTATTTATATAATTTAAAATTTAATAATATATATTGTAAATTAATAAAAATATATTTACAATATATTTACAATATATTTTTATCGCATTTTGCATACAAAAATAATTTTGTGCAGACCAAGACAAATTTTATAGAAACTACTGCCTATACCTTAAAATTCCACGTGTCGATCGTGGAAAAAGGGAAGGTACAAATAACCGAAAACAGCACAACACAATGTATTAAATAATTAATAAGACTTATTGGTTTATTAATTTCGACAATTTTTTTTACAACAATTTTTTTTTCATTTTCATGTTTTCCTGAAATGCATTTTGCCTCATTCTCAAACGGATGTAATATACAATCGCGTAGGACAAAATATCACAACCGTGTTCTTTACATGGGAAAGCAAAGTTGTATGTTGCTAATACGTCTTCGAGAGTTAAATCGAAAACATCTAAGCATGAGGCATTCTTTGCGAAACATGCTTCAACATGCCGTATAAGATCGAAAAATTTTAAATTGAGATGGATCAATCCACCACGGGATTTCATAGTAATGAGTTTAGAAACGGAAGATGCGCAGGCAGAATTTGACCCCACAGCTTCTTGACAAATTTTGCATTGACCATATTTTTTTAGGACCTGCTTGCATAAATATCCTGAAAGTATGTGCAATATAATCGGGTTATGTTGACAAACGCAAAACATGTATACCAAAAAGCAAAGAAAGTTAAGCCGTTTGCACAATAGGCGACAGCGACAAAGTTGCCGACAAAGCTTTGTCAGCAATTTTGTCGCTGTCGCTATCGCTATTGCTATCGCTA
>NW_020210699.1:0-1393 GCF_003070985.1 Temnothorax curvispinosus | reverse complement strand
TATGCGAAATTGCAAAATTTGCAGTTTTGCACGTGTTCGATGAAATCATCGCGAGACACGTATGTTCTTGACAAATATATCACATTTAACATATATGTGGATTGTGGTGGTGGTGGTCACCCTGCAGCAACGACGCATGGCTGAAATGCAAACTTGCATTTTTAAGATCGCAGAAAAAATATCTGCGAGGATTCTAGAGCGCAGTCGAGAGTTACTCGCGCAGTTGAGAGTTACTTGCGCAGTTGAGAGCTAATATATCTGTAAAAAATACAGTATGGGAACGGACAGACGCTATTGCTCGTCGATGGTGCGTTTGCTTCGTGGCAGAGAAGTTGGATTTCGAAACGTACTTACTGGCAATGACACATGGTGTCCCAAGCATTCTGTATTGCATATCATTAAAACTGCAGATAATTGCAAGTCGAGCTCATGCCTTAAAACATGTTGGTGTATGGTTCGTAGCAGTGTTCGTGATGTTTATAATGAAGGATCAACACATGGGATTATCTGAACATCATCCATGTCACATCTATTAAATTTGCCTATTGAAAACGAGCTCTGTTTACAGTGTGGAGGGGAGTGCAATATAAAATGGGGTCCGCTAATATTTGTATCCCCATTCGCTCGGGGGATTTTACCGATGCCACTTCGGTATGTCTGAGGGCATAATGAACTACTACGTTCCGATTCAGGATGAAGCGTGCGAGAAACAGCACAATGAGTAAGTACCGCTAATTTTCGTATATACTTGTGCAAAAAACTTTTATAAACGTAATTGTACTTTTTTCAGTTTTGATAAACCTCGTTATACGCCACGTATTTTGGGAAGGAGATTTGTCTTGACATCGACAGCGTTTATACGTTTAAAATTTATATTTTTGGATGTTGGAATCAACGCTGGACCTATGTCCTCTGTGGATATACTTATTGGCGATAACCGAGGCAATCGGATAATTCTGTCTCATGCAACGCATATCATGTGGGTGACATTTATCGAAAAACGTTCAGATATTTAACGACTTGTGCAGTCATCGGCGCCATCATCGCTAGCGTTTCGAGATCTGGAGCTCGTTAAAATACGTGACGCAGATATTGTAAAATTGACATCGTGCGACACCAGCCTGTACATGAAACCGTCAACCGTACTCTTCTTGTTCGAAATAGAACATTGCGTCGAAAATGTGTATTTCAACTATGTCAAAATGTTCATGGCGTAAGCGAAAAATTTAAACAATTTGTAACAATTTTACGGCGAAAATGTATTATCGACAAATGTGATGCGGCCAATATCTTGCGTGAAGTTTAGGATGAAAATTTGATTATTGATTGCGAATTATTAGCCTACGCTTTAGATACTATTGTGTATAATGCGCTACATGATAAATAAATGCAT
>NW_020210698.1:0-2536 GCF_003070985.1 Temnothorax curvispinosus | reverse complement strand
GCCGGTAAAATATTCTGATGTTATGACAAAGCTCATAATAACAAAGTGTCTCAGAGCAACTAGTTACTGGAAAATTATACTGTGTTTTTACATAATTATAAAAGTATATTATTGCAATTAAATTGTAATATTTTTGTGTTCGTTTAAAAGGATAAATTACGTTCTTTTAGTGTACGTTGTGTTTTATTTTATTTCTTGTATGTTTAAAAAAATTTAATGAAAAGTAAGTATTACTTTTTATTGTGTAAGTAGTATGCATTTTTGAGTAGAAAAAGCTTTTTCCGACTTTATCCACTATAATCAATAATTAGATTCTTTGTAGTACATATTTTAAGCACTGTATAAAATGACAACTTTTGCAAATATTCCACCTTCTAACAGTAGATTTTTGTAAGTGCGTAAATATGATTGAAAAATTATCCAAATTATGGAATTAATTTTTCATAAAAGATAAAAATTATTTATTTAAGTTTGGTGGAACGGAGAAATCTAATTTTATTCACAATATAAAATGTCTATAAAATCTGTCTCTACCCCTTTCAATAATTTTTCAATATTATTTACGCACTTAAAAAAATCTACTGTTAGAAGATAGAATATTTCCAAAAGTTGCAAAAAGTAGCACATTATTTATATAGTTCTTAAAATATGTACTACAAAGAATCTAATTATGGTTTGATTTTTTTGGATGAAGCTGAATGAAGCTTTTTCTACTCAATAATGTATACTAATTACACAATAAAAAGTAATAGTTACATTTCATTAAATTTCTTTAAACATACAAGCATTAAAGTAAAACACAACGTAAACTGAAAAAAACGTAATTTAACTTTTTAAACAAACACAAAAATACTGCAATTTAATTGCAAAAATATACTTTCATAATTATGTAAAGACAATATAATTTTCCAGTAACTAGCTGCTCTGAGAAACTGTTATTATGGGCTTTGTTATAACACAATCAGAATATTTTACCGGCCTTATTATGATATAATCTGCATCATAAAAGCATAAATAATACTTTACTACGTTATTTGATTTATTTAAAAAATATTGATTTTTTCTAGTTTTGTCCAGCTAGATTTGCATTTAATCCGACTGTGCGTTATAAGAATTTTATTGATAGAACTCTTTGGGGGCGACTAAAACTTCCGTCAAAACTCCTGAAAAAAATTTTTTAATTTTAGAGGTGGCACTTTGAAAGACTGTAACTTTTGAAATATTGGTCGGAGCGATTCGGTACCTAATAGTTTTCGATAGAACTTCTTGGGGGGCCACCAGAACTCTAGCGAGAACTGCCGATTTCAGAAAAAAAAATTACCCCTCGGGACTTAAAAAATTTTCGAGGTGCGCACTTTGAAGGGCTGTAATTATTGAAATATTGGTCGGATCGTTTCGGACCCTAATAGTTTTCGATAGAACTCTTTGGAGGGCCACCAGAACTCCCGCGAGAACTCCGGAAAAAAATTTTTTAATTTTAGGGTGCGCACTTTAAAGGGCTGTAACTTTTGAAATATTGGTCGGATCGTTTCGGGCCCTAATAGTTTTCGATAGAACTCTTCGGGAGGCCAACAGAACTCCCGCGAGAACTGCCGATTTCCGAAAAAAAAAATTACCCCTCGAGACTTAGAAAATTTTCGAAGTGTGGCACTTCGAAGGGCTGTAACTTTTGAAATATTGGTCGTAGCGCTATAAAACCTATAGGAAACTCTAGAACTCGTCGAAATCTTTCTGAATCTACCATAAATTAAAAAAAAAAGTGAAAATTTTTTGTTCAACTTTGACATCGATTTTTGGGTTTATTTGAACGGAACTCTTTTTAAAACCTATAGGGAACTCTAGAACTCATCGAAATCTATCCGGAACTACCATAAAAAATTCATTTTTTCAAAAATGGGGGCGCCGTGAAGTTAGCCCCCCCATTTTTAAAATGGTGTTTTCACCACTTTAAATGACGGAACTCTCTTTAAAAATTACAGAGAACTCTAGTACTCTTTCTGGGGAATCCAGAACTCTAATAAAAATTTCCGAATTTTGAAAAAGGGGGGCCAACTTCACAGACATCCGGAGAGGTCGGCGTCAACTCAGACACAAAGGGCCAGGAGTTCGGAGCATCAGCACCTTGCCGGAGATCACGGCACCAATGTCATCTTCTGGAACAAACCGCGGAAATACTTTCAGGCGCATTCGGGGAGCACGCCTATAAGGTCGGCGCCATCCTCGATGCAAGGGGCCCGGAGATCACGGCACCAACGTCATCTTTTGGGACAAACTATTTGGAGAGGCTCAGAGTCACCCCAGGAACACGTCCATAGGGTCGGCGTCAACCGCCGATAATGGGGCAGCGAGTTGGCAGCACCAACGCCTTCTCCTGGGACAATGGCCAGGAACAATATCAGAATATCACTCTCAAGAAGACGACAAACAGGTCGGCGTCGGCGAACGCCTCGAAGTAGAACCGAGCAACTTCGCCGAAGAACGTCGACGGAAACGTCATCAGGAGCATCTACTGGATGGTGCGCAGGGGTTCCCGTCA
>NW_020210697.1:0-1270 GCF_003070985.1 Temnothorax curvispinosus | reverse complement strand
TGAAGATTTATAGCCTTCTAAAGTTAAGTTCGAAATTGTAGTGTTCCGAAAAATAAAAAATCTTCATATTTTGAAGACAGAATATTTTCTCTTCAAAATAAAGAATATTTTCGCTTGCATTACGTTAGCTATTTTTCTAACAACATATTTTACGTTATACTGTTTATCTAAAGAGAATGGAAAATTGCGTAAAATTTTATCTCGCTATTTAGAAAATTGGTGTGCAATTTACGTCAAGTCATATCCTCGTATTATCGTACCTTACGTATCAGCTATCACTAGGCATACTTAGAGGGAGTCCGGGAGACTTGACCATAGAGAAGAGTTGAACCACTTCAAATATCTCGTTCAAATTTTGAACAAAGAGCTCAATCCGAGCACGTGACAACATGACGCTTGGTAGTGCGTTTCGACTGTGATTGAGACAAACGTGTTTTAACGTGCTCGGATTGAGCTCTTTGTTCAAAATTTGAACGAGATATTTGAAGTGGTTCAACTCTCCTCTATGAGCAAGTCTCCCGGACCTCCCATACTTAAATATCCTTTTATGTCTACGGTATCTTATATTAAATTTTATATATTATTATTAACACACTCACCCACAGCTCATATTGCATGTATTATATTGTACCTACTATGTTGTATCGCCATTATCGCACATAAAGGGATTCTTTTCCTATATCTCTCAGACAATTTAGACTTTATAAATCAATCACACCTTCAAAATAAATTTACAATGGAAAATACATGTATATCTAATTACGTATGTAATAAGTGTTCAAAGTATAACACTTCCTGTCATACATATATACAGCCATAAACAAACAAAATTATTATAATACACCCCTTTTCTTCTGAATATCTTGAAACTGAATGAGTGTAAGCTTTTTGTTGTTTTCATCCTATATTGGCCTTGTAAATAGTTCAAACAATTGAGAAACAAGTCCATCCAAAGTGAACAGTTTTCTGAGTAATATTGAGCAATATTCTGAGTAATGTTTCCCTAAGAAAGATAATGGACTTTGTACCTCAACTGTTCGAACCATTCACAAGATCAATAAGGATGAAAACGGAAAACTCATTCATCCCAAGATATTCAAAAGAAACAAGGGTGCCTAATGATTTTGTCTATAGCTGTTGTCATATATTTATTGAAATAGAAGAAGAAGAAAAAAAGAAGCTATTGCTTTAGAACAGTCTTTGAGCTGTAGTATAATCAAGTGTACCGATTGTGCGAACAGGTGGATGCGAGAATTATTTATGAAAGGCG
>NW_020210696.1:0-2123 GCF_003070985.1 Temnothorax curvispinosus | reverse complement strand
ATTGGAGCGGAATCGGGTTTAATCGAAAGAAGAACTGACGGTACCGATGAAGTCATGCACCGATGTAATGACCATGAAAGAGATTTCCTAGTAAGTCATACTTGAAGCTTGTCAATATTGAAGACACTACTCTTCGCATTTATGCTTCAAGAATAACTCGAATATACATCGTTCAAGCATCAGGCTAGCAATCGAGCATCATATTCTGATCGTGGATCGTAAAGCACTTAGTAGAGCTCAACCGTATTTTCAATGTAATAAAACTTGTACCTGCGAGGCAGTCTGATGCGATTTTAACGCGACGCACCGCTAGTGAGGCTCCGAGCTGATCGTCGAATAAGATTTAACGATAGAGAGCAAGAATTATCTTATTCTTTATTGTTATCTCTTTATCGCGATTCAGTAAACGCTCAAGCAGCTCATCGTTAAAATCCCATCGGACCACGTTTCGTAGACTATTGAAAATACCGAAAATACACTTTGCAACATTTATCCGGACTCTGATAATTAAAATCATTTGCTCACACAAATCACTACGATCGACACATTGCATTATAAGTACACAACGTACTTCAGAGTGTCATACGTCCAAATGTTCTTATTATGTATATTTATCTACCTTACTTAACTAGCTATCATAGACTACCTTCTATTCTATCATGTATGTCCGTTCGATCGTGGGCTGAGAAAGATAATGAACGATCTAATCCCTACCAATCCTTTTATGTATCTGCTGATGCTTAATAAGATGCGCCTTCTGCCTGAAAGCTTTGCTACACACGTCGCATCTGAACGGTTTCTCGCCCGTATGCGTGCGTAAGTGTACCTTAATATTGCTTTTGTTTAGGAAACCTCTTTGACAGATATGACACCGATGTATTGGCTTATCCTTACCGCTCATTAAACCCGATTCCGTTCCGTAGGATAACGCCGCGGCGTTGGCCGCGGGTCCCTTCTTGGAGCCCGTCGCGCCTCCGGAGCCTGGCGAGGATCGTGACCTCTTTCTAGGATGGGAGGGCGCGGCGAAGGACGAATGGAGGATATCGTCGGGACTGCAAGAAGTGGACACTCGATTGGGCGGGCTGAGCGGCGGGTACGGGCTCGTCGACGACGGCGTCTCGCCGCACGACGCGTTCTGAAGACTCGCGGGGTTACCGGCCTGCAATCTCGCCTGCAGCAAGGGTGCGTAATCCATTTTCTGCGTAAGCAAGCTTTGCAACGCGGAACCGTGCTGCTGAGTCTGCGTCGATGGGGTCGTTGTCACGTAGATCTGGTGAGACGCGAACGTACTGGGCGAGGTGGTCTCCTGGGTCTTAGGCGAACAATCCGTTATCCAATCGGCGATATCTATCCAATCCCTCGAGGCGTCTGTATCCTGCTCGGAACTGGGGCCGTTTCCGTTGCCCGGCACCGTTGTGTCCGCAATCGCCGAACCGATTATTTGCGCGATGTCCTCCATCTCCTCGTAAATAATCTGTTGCGTCGATTGCGGCAGCTGCTGCTGCTGTTGCTGATTGTGAGGATGGTGATGCTGCGGCTGCTGGTGATTCTGCTGCTGCTGCTGCTGCTGCTGTTGCTTCTGGCTTGCCTGCGGGCATGGTGTGCTGGAAGACACTACGGGCGACTCGAAGAATTCCTGGTTGGAGGAGGGTGTAGGCGAAGCGGACCCCACCTCGATCGTTGATCTCTGCCCGGACGAGGCTATCGTGTGATAGTGATGTCCAGGGATACCGTTTATTTGGAGGTGTCCCGTATAGTTGGTGAAGGGCGGAAGCGGAAGCAGCTTCACGTCCGACAGCGACTGTTCGGCGACCGTCGTACCCAAGATCGAGTCCCAGTTGTCTTGAAATCCGACGGCAGTTTGCTTCGCATCCGGCACTCCTCCCTCCAGGAATTCTGGACCGTTTGTCCAGGGTAAGAGCAGACTGTCGATCTCGCCGGGCGAACTACCCACCACAATCCCGGAGCCCTGGCTGCTGTGCGGCGGCTCGACGCCGGACGAGGTCAAGTGCGGCGGCGCCGCCGGCGGGCCCGACTGCGTCTCGTATTTCATCTCCGTTACGATGTCCGATGTTGGCGAAATGGTGTCCAGGTAATGCGGCAGGGCCGCGTGCCTCACCAGC
>NW_020210695.1:321-3786 GCF_003070985.1 Temnothorax curvispinosus | reverse complement strand
TTCTGTTGATTGGGAAGATTGTTGTCTGGCAATATCGTAACCATTGAGATTCGGATAAACTTGAAATTCTTCTACTTGGAGTCTCAAGGCTATTTCCTCGTTTCTGTTCTTATGCCATTTAATCTCGATGGTTACGATATTGCCAGACAACAATCTTCCCAATCAACAGAAGCTCATGCTAATACTTCGTTACAAAATGACATTAACGTAGACGTACATAGAGGAGCATACTTTATACGAAATAGAACACCCGACACGAGATCAAGCTTGGACTCATTTAACGAGCATACCGCAATGTTAATACTTGAATCGCAAACAGACTCTATTAAAGATTTAAATAGTAGATTACACAGAATAGATATAAGAGATATAGAGAATAGATATAGAGATAAGTAATTCCGGTAATGCAGATTCAACGCGTACGGAAAGTGATAATGACAATGAGATTAATTACATAGTTATAATTATAGTTTGTTGTAACACGGGTTCATCGACTTTCCGTGATGATTAATGCGAGCGACTCGAGTAATGTTATATAAAGTAAAATTATATGGTTACGAGAGTCGCACATAAGTAGAGTTGCACCTCTCCGCTATATTATATTATATTAAATATAAATTATATTATATTATATTATCAGTCTATGTTTTACCAAAGCTTTGCGAAAGTTATCAGGTCGTTTCTAATCTCTTGGACATTGCGCAAGAAAAATTATTTCAGGAATATAAGCATAGTTCTTTTTTAATATTTTCAATAGCATAAAGCGATATTACGATATAGTAATATATGTACAAATTAGGCATATGCCGTTTGCGATAATATAAAGTCAAGGCCCTGCGGAAGCCTCGCGCTACGAACCACGTTTTGACGTCGATGATTGTATCTTGCTTGAATGGATATATATTGTTTTCGCACGGCAACGACTAACAATAAGTATAATTTCGAATCTCAGAATACTACCAGCACGTGATGCTGCATATGTAGTGGTTCGAAATCGGCACTTCTAGAGTCCTGGTTTGCGTGTACAGAAGAAAACAATATAAGTTCTGTTTGTAGTCGCTATCTCTTCATCGAGCGAATTGTATGTATTCTCAAGCTAGACAGACTGTACAGCTGACAATTGACAACTTATCCTCTTTCCTTTGGATAACGCAAAAAATATTGTTAATTAATTGCGTCATATAGAGCCTAAGCCTGAGCCTGAGCTCATTATACTGAAAATCAGACGTTACGTAATTCTAGACTATTAGACGGAGCGAATGGACCAAGCACGGTGTGCGGTACCGATATAGATTTAGTCAATCGTCATGTGTTACACGCCAGAATCGATAATTCTCCTGTAAGAATGAGTGGGAATACGCGAAGCGCCCGATGGAGAGGAGGGACTCGAGTCCCAAACTTTGACGCCATCGCGCACCTTGCCAGATATTCATGCTGCAACAGCTGTATTATCGATGAATCCAGCGACGGAGAGTAACTTTTCCAAGATAAGAGTATCAGACTGGATCGCGCAACCTCGTACAGTACCTCGTAATATGCTATATTAATGGACTTGAAAAAAAGAGAGTATAAATATATTAGGAAAGAGAAAGGAGAGAAAAGTAAAATTCCATCACTGTATCGCAATTTAGTATATAAAATAGCGCAATTGTTATTTATTTACGTTTATGTTTTTAAGTAGACCTGTGTTTTACTCTTGTAAAATTAAACATCTTTTTGTAACAGTGTTATTCAGCTGATTAGGGCATTTATTATCAAATGAAAGTAACTTAATGAAGCATAACATATATCAAAAGACACGGTAGTGTCTCGCGCCAAGTAAATATAACTTCAATGCAAGTGTACGAGTTTCTATATTTTGTTATTATGTGCGAATTTATATCATTTATATTAAAAGAAATTTATATACGAAGTAAAAAAATAGATAACATGTATTTTATGTACCTATATTACATCAAATTGGGGCAAAATGTAATAGAATAATTTTTTTCTTACAACGGCAATACCTGTAGATGTTCTAAACATTTGTATGTACTTATTTATGTATACATTACTACATTCATACAATAAAGTCTGCGTCAGCGGAAAATACCCACAGTTCAATAGGATGAAACGTGACGTCCAAAATGCCAAAATCATTATATGACTCATGATTACACAATCTTTTCAGTGACACAATTAACGGATTTTGTAGCAGATCACTGGAAAAGAAAATACAAGCGTCATGCATTATATGTATTAAAATCAAATATCGACAAGTATGGGGAGATATCTTACTTGTACACCATTCCATAAGACACAATTAGCGCCCTATCATTAGCTCTAGAAGCAAATAGAAAATAAGGGTTGTGAAATGCTATAACACATACGCCAGTCCCATTTAATCACAATGTTTGATAAGGTTCTTTACTGAAATCTAAATCAAACCAAAGTATTTTGCGATCAATGTACTAAAAAATTATCATTCCCTAAAAAATAATTCATAGCGTTTATGATATGAATATATATATATATATATATATATATATATATATATATATATAAAATTTCATAACAAAACATAATAGCTTACCTGGATGAATGTCCATTGTTGATATCCATTGTAAATTAGATAATAATTTTTTAACCATTACCTGTTGTACAAGATCGTATATTCTCATTTTATCCATTGTCATACTGGCATGTAATCCCATTCTAACGATCAGCAGGTTTTACCATATCCAATGTACTTCTGAGAGAACAAATCGTCATGTCTGTATCGGTGCATTGTTAATTATCATTATTATCAATAAATTTTTACATTCTTGAGTCAACGATATTAAAATCGCGATTACGACAAAACATGTTAACAGAATACTTTGAATAGGAGCACTAGCGGAGTAGAACAAATTGTCTTTTGCCAATAAAAGTCAAAGTGTATATAACTATACGAATAATCATATTCGTACATAAAACGTGAGAAAGAAACACGTCGAAACAAAAGTTTATCAATATCGGATTACTTGATTTATACAATATATCTTCCTCTAAAAGGTATTGCTTCTCAAAAGGAGTACACATTTGTAGGTACTCCATTATGGCAGACGTAATTACAGTAATTGCAGACGAGTTGATGATGATAAGATATACGTGACGGCCGGAGCAATAACTTACTGGAGGATTCAAATCGCGTCCTTTGTAAATAATATTTCTCCAACTAATGTCACGGAGTCATACGTCCAATGGCGTAAGAGTACGGTTTGTTCTATTGTTTAGGAAAACGATTGACCACCAAACGTTTTAACGATGATATTCGTGACCACCAAACGATTCCGCGTCGAATGAACCCTATCAAAGACAATTTGATTGATAAATAATATTTATCTATTAAATTACCGAGCTAACGTCACGGAGTCATGCGACCAATGGCGTGAGAGTACGGTTTTTTCTATTTCTTAGGAAAACGATTGACCACCAAACGTTTTA
>NW_020210695.1:0-311 GCF_003070985.1 Temnothorax curvispinosus | reverse complement strand
TCGATTGAGCCGTATGAAAGTCAATTTGATTGATAAATAATGTTTATCCATCAAATTACCGAGCTAACGTCACGGAGTCATACGACCAATGGCGTGAGAGTACGGTTTTTTCTATTTCTTAGGAAAATCATTGACCACCAAACGTTTTAATGACGATATTCGTGACCACCAAACAATTCCGCGTCGATTGAGCCCTATCAAAGTCAATTTGGGTGATAAATACAATTGTTCCGTCTACGGCATTATGCGCATACGGTTTTTTCTATTTTCTGGGAAAACGGTTGACCACCAAACGTTTTACCGGTGATATT
>NW_020210694.1:0-1228 GCF_003070985.1 Temnothorax curvispinosus | reverse complement strand
TTTCATTGACAGTGGCATTTTGCCTATCTTATCGTGGGGTACCCTTTGATACTTAAGAAAGCAGACCATGTTAATGCTGTACTGTCTATGTTTATAAACGATGCTATTAGAATACCTTTTATAATTCTGCAATATATTTCTGCGTTAATCTGACACATTTTGTATATTTAAAGAATTTTTATTAAATTTTATATAACATATGGACTAAATCTCGATTAGCTAAAACGCTTGTTGGTACATTATCTTTTGAATATTAATTAATAATTCTTGTAACAACATGTATTCTTATTATTTTTAAATTTACTTACTCTCTAGATCTTTTCCATTATATGAAGTCTTGAAGAAACCACCAATGTTATTGCCTATGATACTCGTAAATTTCATGTTTAGAATATATCCTCCAGGTGATAGTTCATAATTGATATAAAGAACAATAATTTCCATTTCCTTTATGTGTTTGTACCCTTGCACAAAATGCTTGATGTTGTCATGAGTGGTGTTACGTTTATTTAGTCATATATATTAAGTCAAATAATATATGCGTTGATGCGTCACTAAAGTTTATAACAGTGTCAAGTTTGTTGACAGATGATAGGACAGTTCAGTGTCACTCCTTCGAGTTCCTGCGTGATGTTCGACGAGGAGGACAATAACGGTTTGGTGGGTGCTCTGTGACAAGTACCTGCCGGTCGAACTGCTGATGGAGATATTCTGCCACGCCGACTGCAAGACCCTGTTGAGGTGCCAGTTGGTATGCAAACGCTGGAAGATGCTGATGAACCACGTCTGGCACAAGAAAACCGAGCGGACGATGGGCAAACCGTTCCCGTGGAACGATCAGATGCCCTGGACAGTATACTATCTTGCATGCACGAAGAAGCCGTACGAGAGGAACCTGGTGAAGAATCATTCCGGCGCGGAGAATTTGGATCACTGGGATGTACAACCCCTAGGAGGCATTGGATTGCCTGATTTGAGTGATTGGGCGGTCGAAAAACTACCTGCTGGCATGCCGGAACAGCCGCAAACTGAACCACAGTTCAGACAGTATTTCAGACAGACTAAACATTGGCAGCCAGCCACTAAAGTACAAAATATAAATCTGACGGACGAGGGAATCCATTCATACATTCTGGACACCTATCAACCACCTGTAGAAGTATTGCCAAGCTTTATGTGATGAAAATTATATATATATATATATATATATATATATATATATATATAT
>NW_020210693.1:0-1186 GCF_003070985.1 Temnothorax curvispinosus | reverse complement strand
CTATCGACTACCAGGCGACGGCGAATTAAACGAAGAGACGCTGAATCAAATGGGTAAACCGCGATGCGGCGTCGAGGACATTTCGGAGCGCACGTTCGCTCCGCTTTCGGACAAATGGCCGAGGAAACATCTTAAATGAAACTTTCATCTGGCCAACGACATAATCTTGAAAACGACCCGAGCCGCGTTAGTAGAGAGGTAACATACACTTCTGGCCCCAGGGATCTTTCTTGCGGTTAGCGGGGTCGGGGGGGCTTCGCTGCCGCGGGGGGAGCGCCGTAAGCGGTGGGCGAGGGGGTCGAGGGACGGTGTAAAGGGTCACCGGAGGGGGGGCTATGGGGGGGAAGAGAAAACTGGGCGAGGGGGGGAGCGCGACGCGAGGGGAACATTTGACGTAAGGTTGGGTGTGGCAGGGCCGCCAACGGGGATTCGGCGCGGAGCAGGGCTGCCAACGGGGGCTCGTTGCGGGGATTTGGGCATTTTCCGAGGGGGCGCTCGGAGCGGGCGCTCGCGCCGTTACCGACCGTTTTGGGAAATCGCGGGTCAATATTTTTTTGTTTGTTTTTTTCTTCGTCGTCGTCGCTTACGCGCGCGTTTGGGCGCGTCCGAACTCGTTCGAACTCGTTCGAGGTCGCTCTTCTGGACGTTTCGGGGTGGGGGGGAGAACGACGCGTTCGAGGTGGTTCGTTTCGCGGGGGGTCTCGCGCGCCCGTCTTCGTCGTCGTCGTTTTTTTTTTACTCTTTTTCCGAAGGTCGTTTCGATCGCGTCGCGTCGCGACGGGCAGGATGTGGTTTTCCTGACCATCCCAACGTATCGAGATTGATGGAGATGACTCGTCTCATCGTTCGATCGATTCGTACGATTCGTGATAATTTTTTAACGCGCGTTCGAACTCGTTCGCGGTCGCTCTCGTCGTTTCCTCCTTTTGTTTTGTAGTTTTCCTCCTTTTGTTTTGCGGTTTTCCTGCCCATCCCGACGTATCAAGATCGAGTAAGATGACTCGTCTCTTCATCGATCGATTCGTACGATTCGTGATAATTTATTTAACACGCGTTCGAACTCGTTCGCGGTCGCTCTCGTCGTTTCCTCCTTTTGTTTTTCTTTTATTTTTCGTCGGAGGATGCCGCGAGCGGTTGTCGTCATTCTGGGTTTTTTCGGAGGATGCGGCGAGCGGTTGTCATTCCG
>NW_020210692.1:0-1180 GCF_003070985.1 Temnothorax curvispinosus | reverse complement strand
GCCCCTCCAGTTTAACCCCGCACGAGGTTTGAAGGGCGGCTTTTTCTTCGCTGTTTGCGTCTTTAAAGACAGGCCTACCTTCTCCACTGACTTGGCTGTTTTTACTCTCTGAGACAACGTTGCGCCAATTAGAAACTCATCCGTCTCCGCTTTCTCGAGTAGCGCTTTGGCTTTTTTGTCGAGCCCGGGATAGATAAAAGCCTTCCTTGCTTTGGTGAGCAGTTTGAATAGCTCGCACATAAGCCTGCTTAAGTCTATCAGGGATATTAGCAGCTCTTTCCTGTCGATTTCTGCTTTCTTATCATTTAAAATCATATTGATCGCTTTTCCCAATGACGACAGACTAGCGCCACAAAGGTCTTAATCGATTGCTAGATATTTGTCTCGTTTCTTTGCTGTATCATTCACGATAGCCTCTACCCTCTGGGTTTAATTTCGGTGTGTCGAAAGGACAGTTGCTTTTCCGTGGGTACGCTTTGAAGAGCTTGATTTTGCTCTCTTTGTCGATACCCTCAGCGAGGACCTTCTTCCACGCCTCCGCCAATTTTGGATGGAATGCAAATCCCTCCTCGTTGCTAAAAAGCCCTTCGCCGAGAATTTCTAATGTTTCCTCGTCTAACTCGACAAAGTCATCGTCGTTTTTTTCGAGTTCTGTCACTTCCAGATTGTTAAAATTTTGATTTTCCTTATCTCCCTCATCGAGCAAGGGATTTAAGTCTATGTCTCGAGGAGTATCTGGAAGTGCAAAAAGATCTAGATTATATACGCTGTCAATTTACTGACGCAAGAGAGGACATTGCTCTTTACATAACCTAGTCAGTTCGTACGGAATTTGTCTCACCTCTCGTGTGAGCTCACCGCCGATAAGATTGCCTCTTAGAAAAGAGGGCAATTCCTAACTTACCTGTCTTTTTTGAGGATAACGAAAAGGTATCGTGGTCTCGGCTGCTTGACCGTGACGTATTTCTATCTTTCCTTACTAATTTTTCCTGAATTTTTTTCTTCCGTAGCCTCTCCACTGAGGGCGAACGGTCTCTCTTTTTAGACTTCTTTCCCATTTCTACAACCAAAATAAACGATTCATTATATTTCACTTGCTAAAACGTGGTTTCTCTTTACGCACAAAAAACGTGATGACAAAAAGATGGCGGACAGAGGATCTCCAAAGGAGGGACTCTCG
>NW_020210691.1:0-1534 GCF_003070985.1 Temnothorax curvispinosus | reverse complement strand
CGACACCGTTCGCCGTAACCTTTTTATAACACTTATTCGTTCCCTTGCCCGTCGCGTTACAACTTTTGTTTTGGTTCGTCGTTTGTTTGTCCGCCGTCGTAGAACATTTTGTTGCGATGTGCCCGTGTTCGCCGCATTGAAAACATTTAACGCCTTTCTCTTTCGTCGGACAAGACACGCTCAAATGATTCTTACCACCACAATTAAAACACCGCTTACTCTCTTGTTTATCAGTCTCGGAACGCGTCGACTTCTTTTTCTTATCGTCTACTTTATTATATCTCGACTTGGTCTTCATTGCTTCGTACATTTCGAACTTACGTTTTAATTCGGAAATACTTGTCGCACCGTACAAGATAACCTTATTTACCTCGTCGTCGTGTATACCGTCTACTATGTATCGTATTACCGCACTGGTTTCTATTTTTGCTTTGGCTGCAATTTCCATCATCTTGTAGCAGTACTCTTGATAGGTTTCGTCGCTTTTCTTCTTTCTTCTTTGCAACTGGTAATGTACATCGTGACTATCGACTTTCTGCGCGAATTCACGTTTTAACGCAGCCTTAATGTCCTTCCACGTCTTCACTCGTGCCTCGTGCTTTACGAAGAGTTTTGCTGATCCCCGAAGAAGCCTCCTTGCGTAGATCACTTTCTGTACGTCGTTCCATTTACAGAGAATCGCCGTTTCGTCGAAGTCTTTGATCCACTGTTTAACATTTTTGCCATCGTCACCACTAAACGTGTCTATCGAGTCTTCCACATCTTTGAAGGTTAATACACATTCTCCGCGTCTGCGTGATGATCTCTGTGGCCGTCTTCCTCGTCGTTCGTCGTTGTCCGATTCGTGGCTGGAATCAGATTCGTCGTCTTCTTTATCCGTTAGGACGCCGTCGTCGTCGCTCTCGTCTTCGTCGTTCTCGTCTTCGTCTTCGTCTTTTTGTTTGTCGAGCAACAATGCCGCCTTAAATCGCTCTACGAGATCTGCCTTGTTGCCCGTCGTCTTTAATTTACGTCGTTTTAAATCTTCTTTTAGTTGAGCCACCGTCATGGCTTCCACTTGAGTCTCGTCTTTCTTCTCGTCGTTCGCCGCCGCTTGATCGTCGTTCGTCGTCGCCATCTTTTCGTCTTCTTCTTCTGATTCACTCGTATATCCCGGCTGAGCCCCCAATAATATATGTGGGAAGATGTAGAGGAGTAGACCAGGATGGAGGAAGGTCCTTATAATTCCCCACAGTTGAAAGTAATTAAAAATGTATTTCTTTAAGAGTATATACGAGGACAGAAGAACTTAACTCAATCACGCTTTGCTCGATCTACACACCTCGCTAGCTACGCGCGATCTGCCTGCACGCACGCTCTCCACGCACACCACATTCGATACGCCACACTACGGCCGTTTCCGCGACTAGTGACACATTCTTTTGCCCAGCGGGAAAGTAGGCTAACTATTTACCACAACTAATAATTCTAATTAACACAACTTACGAAATAAAAGAATAATAATCAAAATAAGAAAATAAGAATCTATCCTACA
>NW_020210690.1:0-1217 GCF_003070985.1 Temnothorax curvispinosus | reverse complement strand
GTCGATACCCTCTTCCCCGATGATCCGGGGGAGAGGACCGGCGGCGCTCCAGCTCCACCGCTGGTGGAGTGGAAAGAGGAGTACGAGGTCGGGATTGAGGAGATGCAGAAGGCGGCCAAACGTCTGAGGGCGGGCAAGGCGCCGGGCCCCGACGGGATCCCTAGCAAGGCCTGGTCCTTGATCACGGGGGAGCTGGCCGAGCACCTTCGGGTGCTTTATACAAAATGCCTGAGGGGGGGCCGGTTCCCCCAGGCCTGGAAGAAGGCCAAGTTGGTCCTCCTCCCCAAAGCGGGGAAGCCAGCCGACCAGCCATCTGGTTACAGACCAGTCTGTCTGCTGGACGAAGTCGGCAAGCTCTTTGAGCGTATAATTGCCAGTAGACTCGCCCAGCACCTGTCCCGGGTTGGTCCGGATCTTTCGCCGGACCAATACGGCTTCCGTGAGGGCAGATCCACGGTGGACGCCATTAGTCACATCCGTGCCCTCATGGAGGCCGCTGAGGAGGAGGGCAGGGTAGTTCTGGGGGTATCGTTCGATATATCGAACGCCTTTAACTCCCTGCCCTGGCCGGTGATCAGGGAGGCCCTTGTTAGACACAGGGTTCCTCCATACCTGGTCGCGGCCATTTACGACTATCTCCGGGATAGGAGACTGGTCTACACCGATAGGGATGGCAACGTAGTGGTACGGCTGGTGGTGTGCGGGGTTCCGCAGGGGTCGGTCTTAGGTCCGGCCCTGTGGAACATAGGATATGACCCCGCACTCAGGATCCCCCTGCCCCCGGGGTGTTGGCTCAGCGGTTTTGCTGATGACACATTTCTGGGGGTGGAGGGGGACACGTGGGAGGAGGCCCAACGTAAGGCCAACGTAGCGGTGGCGTGTGTGGTGGCTGCCATCAGGAACCTTGGTCTCCGGGTGGCTCCCCAAAAAACCCAGGCGACCTTCTTCTACGGGAGGGTGCGTGGCAGGGGACCACCCGGATTATACATCAAGGTGGAAGGGACCCGTGTCCCCGTAGGGGCCAGCATGAAATTGCTTGGCCTCTGGCTGGATAGTGTCTGGAGCTTTGGCGAGCACTTCGCACGCATAGCCCCCAGAATGCTTGGCGTGGCTAATAGTCTAGCTAGACTAATGCCAAATCTGGGAGGGGCGAGCGGACGTGCTCTCCAGCTATACGCTGCGACGGTGCAGTCCGTGGCACTCTACGGTGCCCCTAT
>NW_020210689.1:0-1094 GCF_003070985.1 Temnothorax curvispinosus | reverse complement strand
AAATCTTTTACAGAACACACAAAAATAACGAAATAATGCAAATCGTATTAAATACAGATACGGAGGAAATACGGTAAAAATACAGTGCAGGACAGTAAATTTCTTTTCTTAGATAAAGTATATTTGTACTTTGCACGCGCGTGCAGCGAAGCGAACGGTGAAGAACCCGAACAGAATTCGACGGCACCGTTTGCAAACCAGTAGCAAGTAGTCTTCAGCAAAATAAAGCGTTCCATCGTTGGATTTAAGCGAACAAAAAAATGCGGGGGGAGGGGGTTAAGCTCGTGTATATCCGGTATTTATTTACAAAAGACGATATTAAATAGCACGTAGAAAATTGTGCACTGTTAGTGCGGTAGGACGAGCGAGGACATATTCCGATTCTTTGGATTCATTTCTGGAAGGTAAACCTCGAAGCGTGAAACATATCGAGGCGAAACGTCTCGAGGGGCCCACCCTGAGTCTCGCCGAGGGATTATTTTGCGGAATATCACAGAGGCGTCCTTATTATCCCGTGGCAGCTGCGGATGATCCGTTGCGACAACGGCCACGACAATTATGCGGACATATTCGTGCCTCGTCATTCGTCGAATTTCGTCAGGCATGAATTTTTGTCGTGCAACAAGTTGCCCGCTCTCGCGGCAGCTCTCTCGTCCTCGTCACAAAGCTTTTAGCACGCGGGATCTGGCGCGCGGACCGCGAGGTGGATTGCGGGCCACAAGGAACCGCCCGGGCTACCAAAACCCGGAGTTCTTTAAACCGTTTATTCACGGATCGGCGAAGCGCTCATAATATTTGTCGCGTTCGTCAAAGCTTGCACTTGAAAGAAACGCAACTAAATCCGGTCGCTCCGGGCTACCTTCGACGCGGGATCATCTTCGTTGAATTGTGCTCCGTTATTGGGGCACTGCACTCTTCTACAAATTATCTTAAGTAGTTGGAGCACTACCTGCGATACGTTCGTTTCTCTGAACTCTGAAAAGAGTCTTCAATATCTTTAAATGAGTTTATAACAACGTGAACATATATAATATTAAACACCATACAGAACAAAAAAAAAGCAGTAACTAAATATATTTTTTATACGAATGGAC
>NW_020210688.1:0-2031 GCF_003070985.1 Temnothorax curvispinosus | reverse complement strand
CCGCAGAAATTAGAGGCTATCCAAAGGCAATACATCAGTATGGAACTAGAAAACGTAGACAGCAGGGTAGCAGCAAAATTTTGACTGATTCTCCGGAGGAAAAAAGCTTAGTAAAAAAAAAGAAAAAACAAGAAGAAAAGGAAAATAAAACACGGAAGAGAAAACCAAAGAAGTAAATAGATGTTTTTACAGTTATTAATAAAGAGAGTTATTAATTAATAAATTAGATAAAGAAAAGAGTATAAACGTTTATGTTTTTTGTTTGTAAAAGAGTATGAACATTTGTTTTTTGTTTGTAAAAGAGTATGAACATTTGTTTTGTTTGTAAAAAAATGACCATTTATGTCTTTTGTTTGTAAAATGTTATTTTTGATCAAAGAAAACGTGTCAGAAAAAAGTTTTTCTTTCAGAAAATAATATTTCTATAGTAGGTAGTTCGGATATCTTGTCTGTAAAATCTTGAACAGTGTGATAAAAAATGTATAAAATAAGATATATTTTCAACTTTTGTAACATTTTGTTACATCTTGGCCAATTATTAAACAGAAAATGACGATCAAATCTAACGAGATAAAATCATTATCGTCATAAATAAAAACAACCGTTCATAAATTTCATAAGTAATCTTGCGTGTTTTTTTTTACTGCTTTTATTTTTTTTCTAATAAAATATTCTTATTAATAAAAGATTGATTACTAAAATAAAACAAAAAAGCAAAAATAAAAATAAAATAAAATAATATCAACATTTCTAATAAATTATTTAAGCATCTTTTAACGAACGATAAAATACATATATTTTTGTTGCTTCTCTCACAATCAATGAGATACTTTCGTCGTCGCAGTTTGTAAGACTGCATTTACAACAGATATCAGAGCTCCAGCATCCGGCCTTGACCTTTTTATTCCACGTTTACTTGCGTGCGATAGTAACTATAATACAAACAAATCAATTACTTTAGCTGTCAGTAAAAATGGAAAAATTGTAGTTACACAAATAACTAACAGTTATATAAAGATAACAATCAGCTAATATATATTTTTAAAAGCGTTCCAAGGTACATCAACCGTCATGTTCCAAAGGTACATAGAAATCAATTTCTAATAAAAAATTAGTCAACAGCTTATAAGTTATAAATGAAGTTATAAATAATTTACTACATTATTCTACATATTTGACACATTTTTACTAGCCTTGGTTGATAACTATATATCTTTATTATAAAAAATTACAAAAATCACAGTACAAATCTCAATAAATTTATTTTACGCGTTATAAAATACAAAAATCGATATTACTTACGTGTAAATAAACGCAACGACACAAAAGTACAGATTTAAAAAAATTATCAAATAACTCAACAATTAGTACTATAAACTATCGCCAGATGCAAACACTATTCGATTATAAAAGTGTTCCAATGTATGTACAGCTGTACCCAAGGTATAGCACCTTCCCCTACTTGTAAAAAAGGAGTGATATCCGTACAAAATATTTCTTTTTCAAAGAAAATTAATAAAATGCGCAGCAATGAAATATATGTTCTACATAAAAATTTGTATTAAAAAAAATTTTGACCTAATTTGGTCATATAATTTCATTTGTGCTTCTTGCTACAAAAACAATTATACCCGAAGGTTTGCATCAAGTGAATAAGATAAATTAGTAACATCTGATTTTTTAAATGATATTTTTTTATTATACTTGTCATGTACGTGTTCTAAAAAAGAACACGTACACGACAAATATAATAAAGATCTAAAAAAGAACATGTACACAACAACTGTAATAAAAAAACATCATTAAGGAAATTAGATGTTACTATTAATTTATACTTTTTATAATTTTACTTTCTATTTACTTGATACAAACTTTTGGGTAACATTGTAAATATTTTAAAGAAATCCGATATTACTGATTTATCATATCTGCTTGACGCAAAAATTCTGATATCATTGTTTTTATAGTTAAAAATACAAATAAAATTATAACATCAAATATTATTTAAAAAATTTTGTTAATAATGAGTTT
>NW_020210687.1:3413-6132 GCF_003070985.1 Temnothorax curvispinosus | reverse complement strand
GTCACTTTGGCCGGCCGCGGTCGTTTCGATCTCGCGGTCGTTCAGTTCCTCGGGGTACTCGTCCCCCGGTAATTCAATGTCGGAGTCTTCGGGATATCCTTCCCTCCGGTTCTCCTCTTCTTGGTCCTATGATGGCCGCCGTACGGTTACTCACTCGTTCGTTCGATGTCGTCCGCGCACGCTCGTTCGACCCTTCGACGCGTTTGTTTAGGTTAGTTCGCGCAATGCGTGCCCCTCGCGTCTCTTCGTCGCCCGTTGTAATAGCGTACGGGATCGGTCTCTCTGTCCCCGAGATTTTTCTTCACCTGGGTTAGGCTCTGTCTTTGGACCGTTTCTTTGGTTTATGTCTCCAGGCTGTTGCCCTTCGCTTCGGCTATCGCCGGATAAATTTTATGAGTGACGATCTCCCGATCGCAGGTATGTGTCTCCAGGCTGTTGCCCTTCGCTTCGGCTATCGCCGGATAAATTTTATATGTGACGATCTCCCGATCGCAGGTATATGTCTCCAGGCTGTTGCCCTTCGCTTCGGCTATCGCCGGATGTGTTTGCGCCCTCAGCCGGGCGGGGGAACCTTTCAGCAATCTCGCACGCGTACGCGTTCAGCGCGATTTGTTATGACCGTAGCCTGTACGATCTCGCACCTTTTACGCACGTTGTATTCGCACGATAGCCGCACTTCGCCGCACTGTGGCTTCTACGGGTCGCGATTTTTTCGCGCACTCGCGCATTACTCCTTTCACTCGCGCCGCTGGCGCTCACTCAACGCACCACAGACGCATACGCGTCCTGTCACGGTCGCCATTCGAGAGATTTTTCGACTTGCCGATTGCCTGGCTGTGCTACACGGCTGCCTACTCCTCCCCGATGGACCCTTCCTATGGCCGTGTTAATAGGTTGGCCCGCAGATTCGTCCGCGTGTAATGCTCCGTGGGTACGTTCTTGCGTGTCCCGTCCCTTTGTCACTGTGACCGGACATTACTCCTCGGGTACGTGGATCACGCGAAACTGTGAGATTTCAGCCAGATTTGTCTGTCTAACGGTCGCCACTCGGTTTGACCCATATGTACCGAGAAGGTGAGTAACGAAATCTCGACGCGATATTGCAACGATATCACATTAATTCTCTCTTATTTCCAGGTTCTCGACGCAGGATGTCTCGACGCCCCGACGCTGCCTCCCCATTGCTGGATCATCGATGGACAACGTGGGACCATCCCCGTGGCACCAGGTAAGTAGATAATGGATACGCTCAATTAATCGGTCTAATTCCGTTTCAGGTATTTCACCCGAATGTATTTCGACTATCGCGGACTATCCCAGATCCTCGCAGAATCGCATACTGGAACGTCGCTTGTCGTTCAACTGCCGCCGACTATTCCAGATCCTCGCCTTATTGCATACTGAAATGCCGTGCTGACAAATCTTCTCGCCCCGGATGGATCACAACTGTCGCTGACTGTCCCAGATCCTCGCAGAATCGCATACTGGAACGCCGCTGGACTTCGCTGGATCGATGCCGTAGGACAAGGTAAGTGGCAGGTAAGTAATTAGAAATTAACTTGACACTGCATATATTAACAAACGATTGATTTATTTCAGATCGTCGTTGTGTTTCACAATTCCACGTTGACACATTTCGTCGAACGTTGTTACAATGCTATATTTAACGCGCTAGTACGCGGGCGTGCTTCAAGGTAATACACTACGATGTTAAACTACGCGCTAAGTCCGAACTATGAGCGAATCTTACGAACGTGTTATCCCTATCGCGGTATCCGAGCGACTGCCTCGAGTTGCCGAGCGCTCTCGGCTATCCCGCCTCGGTATCGCTATCCCTACCACCGGGTTGTTATTCACATCCCGGTACTTTTCCGTGCCAGGTGTTACCCGCTTTCACTTTTCTTCAGGCAGTTTTTGCCTGTTTTCGTCGTCGGTGACGGCTGCGGTTCTCATTTTACGCTTCATCTTTACTCGCACGCTTCGGCATGGGTCCCGCTGGACCCCGCTCCCCCGGTTTCCGGGTTCGTGTATTTCACGATCGAGCGGTCTCGCTGACCCTCCGGATTCATTTCGGCGCCTCCTCTGGAGATTCTCCACCCGTCACTTTTCCCCGAGTTTCCTCGGTTCCCGATATCCGGGGAACATTATTTGCCCCCGCTAACCACGCTTCCGTCATCGGCATCGGGTCGCGAGTCGTTCGATCGTTCTTCGGGTCGCCCTTTAGGAGCATAGGGCGAGTCGGTTGCCCGCTGTGACCTCCGTGCCCTCCGGCGCGGGGGTCATTGTTATGACCCCGCGATTTTCGCGCCCGTGGGTGGTATCGCGTCGCGGTGCCATGGGTCGTTGTTGGCGCGTCCCCCACTACGATTTCCACGACTCCGCCTTCGGCTACGACCTCCGTGCCCCCCGGTATGGGGGTCATTCCCGCGACCCCGCGATTTCCGCACCCGTCGGTGATATCGCGTCGCGGTTCGGTGGATCGTTGTTGGTGCGTCCCCTGAGACGACTTTCACGGCTCAGCCTCCGGCTAAGACCTCCGTGCCCCCCGGTACGGGGGTCATTCTCGTGACCCCGCGATCTCCGCGCCCGTCGGTGATTTCGCGTCGCGGTTCGTCGGATCGTTGTTGGTGCGTCCCCTGAGACGACTTCCGCGGCTCAGCCTTCGGCTAAGGCCTCCGTGCCCCCCGGTACGGGGGTCATTCCCGTGACCCCGCGATCT
>NW_020210687.1:0-3403 GCF_003070985.1 Temnothorax curvispinosus | reverse complement strand
GTACGGGGGTCATTCCCGTGACCCCGCGATCTCCGCGCCCGTCGGTGCTATCGAGTGGGAGTTAGCTCGATCGCTCACCGGGTCGCTCCCACCACGCTTCACGCCGCTCGGACCCCGGCTATAACCGCCGTGCCCCTCTGCGCGGGGGTCATTCGCGTGACCCCGCTATTTCCGCGTTGGTCGTTGCCGGCGCTTCGCGTATCGGGTGATTGGCCTCCGGGTCACTCCTGAGACCTGTTCCGGGGTTCGGCTCCCGGCTATCATCGACATACCCCCGTTCGCGGGGTTCATTCTCGTGGCCCCGCTATCTCGCGTGCCCGTCGCGCCATCTCGACCGCGCTCGTCCCAATCTGCTCTGCTTGGCTCTCCTTCTCAGGCCCGCTCGATGGCTCGCTCGGTCGATCATCCGCCGCTCGCCTACCGGGGTCAATCGTACCCCGGTCACCTATATTTCGGGATTCAGGTAAACGCTAGCCATATGGGCTCTTCGGACTCGCTTATCCGGTAATTCTATTTGAAAAATGTCGATGTCCGCTGCTCCCCCGGTCGTTGTTGGCCCTCAGGGTTGTCCGGCTGCTCAGCTGTGCGAACGGTTGCAAGGTTAGGTTAGGTTAGGTTAGGTTGTAGCCGGACGGAGGATCGACATTAACCACACGCCCTCGAGATCATTAATTATCACGGTCGCCACTCGATTTTAACCTAGGCCTATCGAGAAAGATACTGATGAATGACCAACCTTTCGCTGACTTTGCTAATTCCCCTTTCTACGACTCTGTTTCAGCTCCCATCTGTCTCCGGATCGACCCGCTGGACCTGTTGGACCTCTCCGCTCAAGGGACTTCCTTCGCTTGTGCTGGACAGCACCGCTTGGCTGGGCCTCAGCCTCTGTGCGTGTTCGTCGATGGAGGATTTCGGGCGGCCGACAGGCGAGATTACGATTGGGATAGGTAAGTCTTTGCAGGTTGTCTTGGATTGAATAATAGTCGTCACACGTATGTTTTCGCAACAAGAGTTAAGTTATAATTTATTTCTCTTTGATTTAGTTACGTTACATGGACTCGCGGTATAACGCCCCGTTGAGCGGGATCGTTCTCGTTCTCGCTCGCTGTTAACGCACGCGTTGAGACCGAATTGTCTATCTTACGCCGATGCTCCTGACTACAGGAAGCCAACACTATACGCCGAGTATTTCTCTAAGTGAGACGAGTGCTCCGATGCGAGGACCGTTCGCATCGAGAGCCGAGAGACGAATTCCTCGATTCCTCGGCTCGGCTGGCCCACCTCGATCGAGTGGGGATCGCCCCACTTCTCGCTATCGCCGGACACCTGTGCCTACAACGGCAGCTGTGTCAATAGCCTCGTGAATGGTCTTATTGTTTCGCGCGCAAACACCTTTTGTTCAAAGCCGAACATCTGGCCAACATCTGTATTTACTCGCTACGCAGTAGCGCAAATACTTCCGCATTCCGCGCGCTTTCACTTTTCGCGCAAACATGTTTACGCTCGATGAATCGAATCTTGGAACGATCCAGAAGATTCTACATGTTTCCGCTCGTTTCGATTTCCTATGCTAGGTTCTATCGTGGGTTCGTCCTCGCGGTGACGCTACGCCTCCACCCCGCGTTGCCGCTTTTGCCGCGCCGCGCTCGAAACCCATCGATAATTGATGGATCGGCTACCCGGTGTTTTCGCATTACACTCCTACGCGGATAATCCGATTCCGCCTACGGTCGGCTACTTCGCTTTGCCGCGCTCGGCTTGCATCGAAACTCGCTGGATATATTGCCCGGCGGTTCCGCTCCGCGCTTCTATGTCGATAATTCGATCCTGACTACGGTCGGCTATTCTGCTTTACCGCGCTCGGACCGCATCGAAACTCGCTGGATACGTTATCCGGCAATTCCGCTTCGCGCTTCCACATCGATAATCCGATCCTGCCTACGGTCGGCTGTTCTGCTTTACCGTGCTCGGATCGCATCGAAACTCGCTGGATACATTACCCGGCAATTCCGCTTCGCGCTTCCACATCGATATCCGATCCTGCCTACGGTCGGCTGTTCTGCTTTTCCCGCGCTCGGATCGCAGCGAAACTCGCTAACTGGATTACGTTGGATCTACGCGTCATGCTGCTGCATCGGTGAGCCGATTTCGTCATCGGTTGGCGCTTTCGCCCTACCGCGCTCGGAACTCATCACAACTCGCTGAGCGGAATACTTGGTATCCATGCATCGCGCTCCTAGATTGCTAAGCCGCTCCCGTTGTCGGTCGGCCAATTCGCACTCCCGCGCTTGACACTCATCGCAATTCGCTGAGTGAAATGCGCGGCGTCTATGCATCGCGCTCCCGGGTTGCTGACCCGGTCCTGTGGTTGGCTCGCAATTTCGCGTTATCGCGCTTGGAACTCATCGCAACACGCTGAGTGAAACACGCGGCGTTTATACATCGCGCTCCTAGTCTGCTGAGCCGGTCCCGTTATCGGTCGGCCATTTCACACTATCGCGCTTGAAACTCATCGCAACATGCTGAGTGGAATACGCGGCGGCTATGCATCGCGCTCCCAGTCTGCTGAGCCTGTCCCGTGGTTGGCTCGCAAGTTCGCACTACTACGCTTGACACTCATCGCAACGCGCTGAGTAGAATACACGGCGTTTATGCATCGCGCTCCTAGTCTGCTGAGCCGGTCCCGTTATCGGTCGGCTATTTCGCACTATCGCGCTCGGTACTCAGCTTAACCCGCCGAGTGACACACGCGGCGCTTATGCATCGCGCTCCTTGCTTGCTGAGCCTATCCCGTTGTCGGTTTGCCCGTTCGCGGTATTGCGCTCGGTACTCATCATAACCCGCTGAGTATAGTCCGCGGCGTTCGTGCATCATTTCCCTAAGCTACTGACCCGGTCGGTTCGCCAGTTCGCAATATCGCGCTCGGAACTCATCATCTTTCGCTTAATATTAATCGAATACGCTCGCGTCTATTTTTATTGACGAAGTCATTGCGTTTTATTTATTCATTTCTTTACATAGTTAACTTATCGGCCCGCTGGCCTCGAGCTTCTTCAGCGGCGCCTTCGCTCCCCGTTTCTTCTTTCGTCTGGTCGTCGGTCAGCGAAGCGCTTCGCCTTGTTCGCGCGTCATTCCTCCTGCCGCCAACTTCGTTGCATCGCCGCACTTGGATGATCGGCACCCTCGTCATCGGTAGCGAACGTATGGCCCATTCCTGCCGCTCGCGTTTGATCATCTCCCTCACGGCCGCCGTAAGTCCCGGCATGATCAATTCGACGATTGGCTGGGTGGCTGTTGCTCGGGCGTTGGTCGGTTGGTGCAGCTCAGCGCACGGCTGCAAGGTTAGGTTAGTTCCCACGCAAAATACAATATTTTTTATAATTCATATACTCCCCCTTTACCC
>NW_020210686.1:0-3142 GCF_003070985.1 Temnothorax curvispinosus | reverse complement strand
TGGAAGACTACATGAAGAAAGGAGGATGGGGAGGTGTGAAGTTAAGAAGGGGAAAGATTTACACGTTAATGTATGCGGACGATATAGCACTGATGGCAGAAAAAGAGCAGGACATGAGATCGATGATAAGCAGGCTAGAGGGATACTTGGACAAGAAGGGACTAATATTGAGCATAGAGAAATAAAAAATAATGAGATTCAGAAAAGGAGGAGGAAGGAAGAGGAAGTATGATTGGAGATGGAAAGGAAAGAAACTAGAGAAGGTTAAGGAATTTATATATCTTGGATATACGCTGAAGGAAAATGGGGGGCAAGAGGCGCATATCAGAGAGAGAAGAAGGAAGGCGGCGAGAGTAATGAGGGAAGTGTGGGGGATAGGGAAAAGAATGTGGAAAAAGGACTGGAGAAGAAGGATCTGGCTGTATGATACTCTGATATGGACAGTGATGGGATACGGGGCAGAAGTGTGGGGGTGGAAAGAAAGGGTGGAGGTAGAAAGTATACATGAAAGATATATCAGATGGATATTTGGGCTAAACTGGAGGACACCCGGATATGGTGAGAGATGAAGTGGAGAGAAAGAAGATGAGAGGCAGGGCAAGTAAAAGAGCGTGGAAGTTCAAAAATAAATTAGAGGAAGGCAACAGAGGGGGAATAGCGAGGAGATGCCTAGAGGAAATGAAAGAGATGGAAGAGAGAGAAAATAATAGGAAAGTGGGAACAGGAAAGGAAAAGTTATCTGGAAGAGCTGGGGGTGAGAGTTGAAGAGGAGGAAGAGTTAGAAGTGGAAAATCTGGAAAGCAGAGAGAAGGCGAAGCAAAAACAAGAAAGGATGGAAAAGATCGTAGAATCGAAATACAACAGGTGGTATAAATTTATAAGAAAGGACGGGATTCCAGGATACTTAGAGAAAAACTGGGAGGAAGAAAAGTGGAGCAGGGTCGCGAGGTTCAGACTCGGTAATGAAATAAGGGAAGGATTGCATTGGGAAAAAGAGGAGAATAGAAGATGTAGGATATGCGAGAGGGAGGAGGAAACTTGGGAACACATATGGGAGGAGTGTACGAGATGGAAGAAATGGGATGGAGAGGGGTGGCAGGAGGTGGTGGAGAAGTTACTAGGAGAGGGAGGAGAGGGAGAGGAATGGATGAAAGCGATAGAGGAAAGGAGACAAGAGGGAGGGAGGAGAGGGGAAGTGATGGATAAGAGCAGTGTGATTGAGACGTATGAGAGAAAAATATGAAAGGAGAGAAGCAAAGGAAACGGAAGTCCAACTCGAGAATTAGAACTAGAGGAAAGGAAAAGGCGGGGTAGGGTAGGAGAAAACAGTCGGAGAAAAAGAGCCCGTGGAAAGAGGCTAGGACTGACTGGAGGAGATGGTAAAGGCAAGGAAATGGCACAGGAGACGAGAAGAAAGTAAGGCGGATACATAATGCACGCGTCGCAAATTCACCGCAACGTGTGCGACGGACGGACGGCAAAACAAGAGATAGAAGTCGGCAGAACAGACCGACGCCGCCGCAACGTGTGCAACGGACAAGTGGCAAGAACGGGAGAAGGGATAGAAAGTAAGAAAGGGAACAGGTAAGAGACGCACGTGGCGACCGAAAAGCGAGCCAAGTAACGATACCCACGACTAAAGAAAAGAAGGCTGCAGTATAGAGTAAAGCGATTGCGAATAGGGTCAAAGGTGAGGATTGGCTAGAAGGGTGAAGGGTATAGTGAAATAGAGGAGGAGAGGAATGAAGGAGAGTACATAGGCGATAAACGGAAAAGATAATCACAAGACAACTTATTTCAGACACTGCAGAAGGAAAGAAAGATGGAAGGAAGCACGAAGATCAGAGGAACGGTGGAGCTAGAGGTGAAGGCGATTGAGACGGCAATGAAAGGAAGAACATCGAGGATGATGAAGAACATTAAGCAGGAAATGAAAGAACTGAGAGAAGAAATAGAGATTTTGAAAAGGAAAGTACATAAAATGGAGCAAGTTTTGGGTAAAAGAAAGAGGGACGAGAGTGAGGAAAGAGAGGAAAAAGTAAGCAGGAAAAAATGGTGGTACGAAGAAGAAGAAGAAGACGAGGAGATGAAGAGAAGGAAAAATGTGATAATCAGAGTGGAGAAACATAGATGGGGAGGAATCGACGCAAATTGGAAGAAGGTGGAACAATTATTCACAGAAGGACTGAAAGTGAAGGAGGTGTTTATGATAGGACAGCGAGGGGACTGGCTGACCTTTATGGTGAAGCTGAGAAGCGAGGAGGATAAATAGAAAGTTTTGGAAGCAAGAAGAAAGGAAGGAAGTAGGATGAAAGTAAAAATAAACGAAGACAAGTCGGTGGAGGAGAGAATCAAAGCAGGAAAAGAAAAGGAATTGAGAAGGGAAAAGAAAGAGAAAAACGAGAAAAAAGGGGAGTTGACAGAGGAAGATATCGTGAAGAAAATGGAGGATAAGCTACTGATGGGATCGGACGACGACGGGGACGAGGCGGACCGGGGGAGGGGACTGGGGAGGAGGCAGTGGAAGGGGTAGGGAGGCAATCAACAAAAGAGGATCAAGGAAGAAGAGACAACGAAAAAGATTGAAGAGGATTATGCTTATATATTAATTATATGTACTTTTCTGTATTTTATGTAAAGGTTTGGGAACGTTCCTCAAAAACGCCCTTTAAGGCTCCTTTGGGGCAAATAAAGTATCGTTTGTAACTGTAACTATGGAAACCATTCAAAATCAATACGGTTTCCCAGGTGTTATTGGTGCGGTGGATGGAACACATGTAAGAATTGCTGCGCCACAAGACCACGGTGAATCATACGTAAATAGAAAGGGATTTCACTCTATTCAATTACAAGTAAGAGTTATTAATGTTATTTATAATATTTTTATATTAATGTAATACTACTTTTAATACTACTTTACGTAAGCGTTACTTCTGTAGTAACTTACGATAATTTTGCTAGAGACCTCCGTTTACACGGAGTGAATTATCGTAAGTTACGATGATTTGAGTAAGTTAAATTACTACAGAAATAACGTTTGCTTAAACATAGTATTCGTGTATTTTGTACGTGCGCGCGCGCGCGCGCGCGCGCGCGTGTGTGTGTGTGTGTGTGTGTGTGTGTGTGTGTGTGTGTGTGTGTG
>NW_020210685.1:0-1973 GCF_003070985.1 Temnothorax curvispinosus | reverse complement strand
CAGAATCTTGGTCACTCTGTTATCGGGATATTTATCTTATTTATCTTTTTTTATCTTTTCAATTAAATAAATAACATAGTTATCGAGAAAATGTTTATTATATGATTAAATATTTATTAAGATATAGTTTAACATAGAATTTAATTTATAATAAATAATTTGCATTTCAGATCATCCAAATCTCATTCAGTAGTAAGAATACGCTTGATTGGTACACATGTTACGAAACAAGAGGAGTCAATAGGAAATCTGAATTTAGTCGACTTAGCCGGGTCTGAACATCTGAAAACTGAAGAAGCTGTTAGAACTGCAAAAACAAAGAATATTAACAAATCTTTAGCCAATCTTGGCAAGGTAATTTTAGCACTATTGAAAAAACAGGAACATATACCTTATAAAAAATCTAAATTGACCCACCTGCTTATGCCTTCTCTAGGAGGCAATTCAAAAACTTTGATGTTATTAAATGTATCTCCATTAGACGAATGTTATAACGAGACATTAAATTCGCTGATATTTGCCAGTAAAATCAGTAATTGCAAGACTGGAAATGGTAATGAATAAAATAATAAAGACAGAATACCATATGAAATCGTTTGTATTTCGTATGAAGACTTTTGAAGTGCAATTGAAAAGGTTTGTGAGTCATTCGTTTAATTGTAATTAATTAATTATTTTTACACCATACATTTAGCCGAAATAGATAAATTAATAAAAGTTTTTATACGGAATTGTTTGTATTTTGTATGAAGAGTTATGAAGTGTGATTAAAAAGGTTTGTGAGTCACCCAGATAATTTTAATGAAATATTTATAAACTCGGTAATTAGCCGAAATATAGATTTTTAGTTATTCATGTTAAAAGAAGAAGGCGCTAGTGTTCCCGAAGGTCCGTCTGCAATCAGAATTAATATGAACGTTTTAAAAATTATTTTATACTGAAATAAATAAATATACAGGCTAATAAGCCTGTAGTTATAAGCGATAGTTACTAATTAAGTTTGTCACTCATATTTCCATCTTGCAGAGGACCTCCGTAACTAGATCAAAGATGTACACCAGCTGTGCAGGGTGAAGAGGTTATCTCAAACCCAATTAAGAGCGACTCAAATGTCATTACCGCTAAGTACTTCTTGCCATTTGAGTCAGCATGTCAGAGCTAATCACTACGGATTGTGGTGACACAACACTAGACTGCCTGCAGAAGTTAATCGCATATAGTCATCTCACTAGCAATGTGCCTGATTCAACGAAGCCTAACAAGCTGCTGATTGTGCGCATTGTCGAGACAATTTGCGGTTGCTTCACCGGTCCACAGACTGATGAGAGTGTGCAGCTGCAGATTATTAAAGCTCTGTTGACTGTAATGACAAGCCAGCATGTGGAGGTATACGAGGGTACGGTACTGTTAACAATTCGTACTATTTACAACATTTACTTGTTGTCGCGCAACCTGGTGAATCAAACAACAGCCTGTGCGACTCTCACGCAGATGATCAACGTGATCTTCGCGCGAATGGAGACTCAGGCGGAGGAAGAGAACGTGAGGCTTGATGGGGAACATCAGCAGGAGGGTTCTGTCATAGCAAACGGCAAAACTGAAGCTGAGATAAGTCTTAGTTAGCTAAGTCTAACTAGCTCATCTTCATGAAACTTTACGTTGCGTGCGTCTATTTAATGACGATGGATGTAGAAAGCTCTTCAAATCACTACGAGAGGATTATCAAAAGCGATCTCCTTATATCGCATATTTAATCAGATGTCGTCAGGGATTGCTGTCGACATTAGCTCACTTAGATAGGTACTGTTTATATACATATAAATATCATCTTTGTATGTAATGTATAAGTAAATGTAAGATGTTTAAATGTAAGATATTAACCGTTTAATAATAATATTTTTCAGATTATGCGTGCGAGTTAAGTGTGATCGGGATGCTATCAATAATCATCTTGTATCCGTTTGTGTGAGGGT
>NW_020210684.1:0-1371 GCF_003070985.1 Temnothorax curvispinosus | reverse complement strand
TGGGGTTAAATTAAAAAATGATGACAAATTTAAAAAAATCTGATTACGCCATTGTAAAGCGAGCACAAAAAGCCATAAACATTTCGTACAAATGTTTTGTCGTTACGCCTTATATTTTCAAAGATGATGGCTAAAAGCTATAAAATCCGTTATTTTCAAGGGGTTGTTTCAACCCCTAAACGTCGAGTTACGCAGCAAAAAAAAATACGTGTCTAATATTTTTTTATGCTCAATATCCAAAGCGCATCCAAATTGGGTAGGAGACTCTTCCGACCGTTCCCTGTCAGTCTCAATACACACTTCCGACCGTTCCCTTGTCAGTCTCAATACTTTAATATACAAAACTCACTAAATACTCAGTCTCAACTCACAACTTCAATAATATACGTCGCTTCAATATTCGTTTCTACTAATACGTGCCATTCTCATAGGCTTTCTATAATACGACTTATTCTCACGCTGGCTACATCGCGACTCTCCTACTTTGAATATTCGCAAATCATGTTCCTCTTTCAATCGCTACTAGCGCCTAGCGCCTCGCCGCTAGTGCCAAATATCCTACGTCACTTTTCAAATCGCCGAATCCCTACATCACCGCATCGATAACTTGGTTTTCTAATTAACCGTTACAATCTGCCGCAATCTGCCTACAATTGTGTCTATAATTTTATTCCTAAATTACAAATACACGTTGCCAACTATTACTGTGATGATTTAATTGGTTATGCCTCTTTTGTTATTTCCGCCCTATAAGAGTGTCCTTTTCTTTTTTTTACGCGGGGAAATCTTCTACTACCGGCCAGTACTGACCGGTAGCCCCCTCGCTGTGAGAGGGAAAAGACCCCCCCCCTCCGCCTCCGGGAGCGTGGCGAGAAGAGTGTCGGATTCTTACCGACTAAAACCCCGCAGGTATCCTTCGTGGCGCGTTTTTCGCGTTGGAGAGGGGGCCCCGGGAAACGCACTGATTCTTCCGGGACCCCCCCCCCACCGCGCCACGCCCTATAACTTGGGCGCCTGTCCTGGGGCACAGTGTGCCCCGAGGCCTGGGCCTATTTTTCCTGTTTGTAGCGGGTTAAAAGGACACCAGCTACCCCTCGCGCGGGGGTCCTTGTAAAAATTTTTCACCGTTTTTGGCCCGCGAGAACGGTCAGTTTGAGTAGTAAAAACGTGCATTTGGTTCAATGAGTACCACCCGTTTTTTGCACGGCGCAAAAGGGTCAGGATTTTGCTTAAAAACGAGTGGTTAAAGCGGATTGCGTACGAGTATATCCGAGTAGTAATAACGTATGAGCGACATCGGTCCAATGCTACGTGCCAGTATCGAGCCAGTATCGAGCCGACACTGATTTCCGACTGATTCACCCGACATGA
>NW_020210683.1:847-1684 GCF_003070985.1 Temnothorax curvispinosus | reverse complement strand
ATTGTACAGGCCTCGTTTCTAGTAATTCTACTCGGGCAATGGTCCAACCAATTTTAATCTTGTTAGTAGCCGAAATTTTAATAGCTGCGGTAAGGGGACATTTAACCCAGACAGAGTTTAGTCCATTATTCATCTTCCGGATGTTACCCAGCTTGACGAGATGTTCGTCACAGTCGCCAACAACTGAGACTTCGTTCGATATTTTGGTCGGCGAAATGGAGTCGTCGAAACTCCATATTCGCAGTTCTCCCATGGTGGTCGGACGGGTTATACGAATATTATTGACATCGAGGACTTCTCTAAGTTTGCCCACGAGTGAGTCAGCCTTAGTGGTGCCGTCCGCGCCCGGGATCTCAATGATGATGCCTCCATTGATACCACGTCTAATTTTGGAGGCCTCGATTCCGAGGGTGTCCAAATTTATATTCTCGCGGGCCTTCTTTAAGATGTCCGCGTAACTAATGTCGTCCTTAAGACTTGTGATGGACACCGCGGCAGTTTTGGGCGGTCTCCGCGAGCGAGTGGTCGAACGAGGAGGAGCGTCTCCGAAAGTCCCCCGTCGGGACTCCTCCCTCCGAGTCGTCGCTTCGATAATCCGTACAGGGGTCTGCGGGCCCATGAATTCTCCATCCGAGACACCAGAGGTCTCTGTGTCAATCCTGAAGGACGTCTTCTTTACTCTCTTCTTCTTGGAAGGTTCTTCCGATCTCGGACCAAACCTGACGCGAAGAACCTCCATATTAGCCACCAATTGCTGAATCTGCTGATTCATAGACTCCAGCATGTGATACGAGTCGGTGTCCTCTTCCGTATTGACAACGTTAGCCTCCCTGTCCG
>NW_020210683.1:0-837 GCF_003070985.1 Temnothorax curvispinosus | reverse complement strand
ATTGTACAGGCCTCGTTTCTAGTAATTCTACTCGGGCAATGGTCCAACCAATTTTAATCTTGTTAGTAGCCGAAATTTTAATAGCTGCGGTAAGGGGACATTTAACCCAGACAGAGTTTAGTCCATTATTCATCTTCCGGATGTTACCCAGCTTGACGAGATGTTCGTCACAGTCGCCAACAACTGAGACTTCGTTCGATATTTTGGTCGGCGAAATGGAGTCGTCGAAACTCCATATTCGCAGTTCTCCCATGGTGGTCGGACGGGTTATACGAATATTATTGACATCGAGGACTTCTCTAAGTTTGCCCACGAGTGAGTCAGCCTTAGTGGTGCCGTCCGCGCCCGGGATCTCAATGATGATGCCTCCATTGATACCACGTCTAATTTTGGAGGCCTCGATTCCGAGGGTGTCCAAATTTATATTCTCGCGGGCCTTCTTTAAGATGTCCGCGTAACTAATGTCGTCCTTAAGACTTGTGATGGACACCGCGGCAGTTTTGGGCGGTCTCCGCGAGCGAGTGGTCGAACGAGGAGGAGCGTCTCCGAAAGTCCCCCGTCGGGACTCCTCCCTCCGAGTCGTCGCTTCGATAATCCGTACAGGGGTCTGCGGGCCCATGAATTCTCCATCCGAGACACCAGAGGTCTCTGTGTCAATCCTGAAGGACGTCTTCTTTACTCTCTTCTTCTTGGAAGGTTCTTCCGATCTCGGACCAAACCTGACGCGAAGAACCTCCATATTAGCCACCAATTGCTGAATCTGCTGATTCATAGACTCCAGCATGTGATACGAGTCGGTGTCCTCTTCCGTATTGACAACGTTAGCCTCCCTGTCCG
>NW_020210682.1:0-2284 GCF_003070985.1 Temnothorax curvispinosus | reverse complement strand
AAGATAGGTCGAGGTCTGTTGAATCGCGCGATAAACACGCTTCCGATCGAATTACATATCCCCGGCTATCAATTTTGCGGTCCGGGAACTCGTTTAGAAACACAATTGGCAAGAGGTGATCGGGGTATTAATCAATTGGACGCAGCGTGTCGCAAGCACGACATAGCCTACTCGCGTAGCAACGATCTCGCAGAACGACACGTGGCAGACAATATACTCGCCGCGAAAGCGCGAAAACGTGTCACCGCGAACGATTCAACTCTCGGAGAGAGACCTGCGGCTACAGCCGTCTGGGCGGCCATGAAGGCTAAAACAAAAGAGTTTGAAAACGAAGAAAAAGAAGAAAACCAAGCGAATACTTCCGGTAGCGAAACGCGGCGGTAGCCTACCGATCCTGCCGTTATTAGGGGTTCTCGGCTCGTTGGTCGGCGGAGCGGCGAAAGTCCTATCTTTGTCAGTAAAGGCCGTGAATGATAACAAAGCCGCGCGACGTCAGCTGGAAGAGATGCAACGTCACAATCGCGCCATGGAAGGTCACGGACTTTACCTCGCTCCGTACAAACGCGGACGAAGAGTCTCGAGAAAAAAAACGTCGAAGAGACGCTAAAAATCCCCAAGGGTGTAACTACCAATGTCCAACTGCAACAATTGGCAAAACGTATGCGCATTCCATATTTTAGAGGTATTTTCATGCGCGACTCGCTACCGATCGGCGGTATACGTCGAAACGAGAGCGGTATCGTGAATTTGCATAATACTGAGGGACCGGGTACTCACTGGGTGGCGTACGCGAAAAGGGGAGATCGTGCCATATATTTCGACAGTTTTGGCAATCTTCGACCACTGAGAGAATTGGCGCAGTATCTAAAGAACAATGTAAGAGTACAATCGCACGCCTTATCAGCGATACGATCAGAGAAATTGCGGACAACTGTGTCTGCGTTTTCTACAGTCGGTTGACAATCAATTTTAAGACCGGCGCTGTTTAGTCTCAGTATTTATTCAAACATGAAAAAATCTAAAAATTGAGACTTTGGATGCAGATTACGAAGATATCAAATCTTTAAATAATCTAGATGTTACTAATACTGTAAGATGCGAAAAACATGTTAAGAATTGCGCATTACAAAATGTATTAAAAATATTTAACTGGTGGTCGCAACACCAAAAAAAATTATGATTTTTTAAAATAAACTATGTATATATTGTAACGATGCACCCCGTTCGCCAAGCATCGTTCCCGGCCAACAACCGCCGGATGCCGCCCGACCGACTATCAGTCGGGCGAAGACCAGAGCGCGGTGCGCCCACATTTTGATTCCATTCAATGCACCGTGTGCGCGGGCTAAGCGCGGCACCGGTGTCTCCCGACGAACACCGACGGAAGCCGAGCCTCACCGAGGACGAGCGCGCGGCGTCGCGCCGCCCCACCACAGCACGACTCGCCTGACAATCGGCCTCCCTCCTAGCGAAACCCGCCGCGCCGAGCGCTATATAAACCGGCGCTCTGGCGAAAGCGAGTCACTTCGTCTGATCTCCAGCATTCCGCTATTCCAGACGAAAGCCTATTCTACGAATTTTAGGGCGACACACCAACGAGGTTCGGAGCTCCGAGTCTCGACCGAGGGCTCTCGGGTGTCCCCGCACTCCATTACATCAACCCCGACGGCACAGTTACGCGAGGTCGAGCACGCTCGGCCTCGCAACGAGGGCTCTCGCTGCCGCCGCCCCGGGGCCCCAAAAATTCTTCGCTATACACTCTGCGTCCCGCACGCGGTAGAATTGTTGTAATGCCGCGTTTTTGCTATCCCGCTGCATCACGCCGAGTGCGCCTACACTATCCTGCCGTTGTAATATACCGCGTTCCGTAAACTATTGTAATACCGCGTTTTCGTTATCCCGCTGCATCGCGCCGAGTGCGCCTGCACTATCCTGCCGTTGTAATATATCGCGTTCCGTAATCTATTGTAATACCGCGTTTTTGCTATCCCGCTGCATCGCGCCGAGTGCGTCTGCACTATCCTGCCGTTGTAATATACCGCGTCCCGTAATCTATTGTAAGACCGCGTTTTCGCTATCCCGCTGCGTTGCACCGAGTGCGCTTGCACTATCCTGCCATTGTAATATACCGCGTTCCGTAATCTATTGTAATACCGCGTTCTCGTTATCCCGCTGCATCGCGTCGAGTGCGCCCGCACTACCCGGCCGTTGTAATATACCGCGTTACGCAAGACATCGGTTTACCCCGCCAGTTCTGGATGTGTTACACCGAACACCGCGTTTA
>NW_020210681.1:0-1148 GCF_003070985.1 Temnothorax curvispinosus | reverse complement strand
GTCGTCGCGGTATCACTCGCTCGCGCAATCACTCGCCACGAGGTCCTTCTCTTTCGAATGTCCACGATTCAGAGCTAATAATTACGACTAATCGTCGTTTCGCAATCAAGAACGTGCTCGTACGCTAATGATGTAATGTCGCGTTGTTGTTAGGCCGTCGCGAAGCAAGCCTTCCCGAATGGAATCAGTAATCGGTATCGAGTGTTGTCGCGTGCTCGTTAAACGTAATCACGCCTCGAATTATTCCCGAGAACTGTCCTGCGTAATGCTGTTCGTTAATACTCGCGCTTATCGTAGGCGATAACGGGATAAGAAATCGCTACCGAGTTTTATTGCGTGCCCGACGAAACGTGTTCACGCCTCGATATTCTCGCGAAGACTGTCCGGGAGAAACGGTTCTCATTCCCCCACTTTGGTTGCTGACGCAGGCGCGCCGCTCCCTATTTCGGCGGGATCAGACTCGGCATTGCGCGCCCGTCTCTCTCAGCCAATCGCGTCGCTCGGAGACGAACGACACGATCCTACTATTCACGGCACATTGCCCTTGATAGCTGAGCCAATGTGATTGGCCCAGCTCTTTCGGATCAGAGAAACTGTGTTCGGATTGGACGGCGGACAAGGGCTCTCGCTTCGACCTCGGCGATGCGGCAACCAATGCCAGCCGTCGCAACGGGCACAAAGTGCACCTTCGCGGCTAGTCACTCGGAACGGTTCCGAGTGACCTCGAATGGTCAATTTGACGTTCCTGGACATCGCAGGTAAGTAATCTTTCTACCGGAATCAAATCTATTAATTCCCCTTTCTTTTCAGGTACCCGCGTCTCATAGGATCGTCTCGCCCAATCAACGGACGTTATTGGCTTACCAGTAATGACAACGTCGGTAAGCATAAGTAATACATGACATGCATAAAATTATAATAGAAATTCATTCTCTCGACAGGGAAATATAAAATAATAATAATAATAAGCAAAATCACGCGTCCCGACATTATCTCGCTTTTCTGAGCCATTCTGGCTTCTCATTGGTCGGTTTTCCGCGATCACGTAAAAAGATTGCGCCTCGCGCTCTCATTGGCTCTGGGCCTCGCAAAATCGTAAATTACTCTAAAAACTTGCAAAATAAAATCAATGTGCCAGGAATCGTTCC
>NW_020210680.1:0-6767 GCF_003070985.1 Temnothorax curvispinosus | reverse complement strand
CCAAGCTCGGTTATGTAAAAAGGTGTTGAAAAGTGTGACATGGGAAGGGGAGAGGAGGTCACAAATTATCGAAAAAAAGCGTTGCGTATTTTTTTTGAACGTCCCCTTATAAGAGCTGCATCTACTGACATTAACTTCCCACTTAGTAGTTTCAGTTCCATCGTTGCCTGCCAAAGCTTCTTAAGAAGCGGTGCCAGTAATATCACAAATATCAATAAGTGATCATAAATTCAAATCCATCTTTGTTCGTGAAGTCTCTCACACACAATGAAATCGTAGTCACATTATAACTGTCATTATAATTAGTAGAAACAATATTTTTTAAATATTCAGCGTATTATACATATAATGTTAATATGATAGTAATAATCGATATTTAGTTTTGGAATAGTAAACATTTTTTTTGTATACAAGCGGTTCATATGCCTAAATATTTACAAAATTGCGCTTAAAAGTAATTCATTTTTTACAAAAAATTATCACGTAAGTACTAACAAGTAAAAATAATTAATAAAATAAATTTAAATTTTAATACCTTTCTTTGCTTTTTTCTGGGGAATGTTACAAAATACATTCTACAAGCAGAGTATAAAGAGATTGTTAGTGACAATTAGTCAAATTATCTACTGTTTTGTAACGTGCTTATGAAAGCGGTTTATAAATAAGCATTAAGTAAAAAAAAGCATAAAGTATTAAAGCAAGCAGAAGCATGTAACGTAAAAGACAGAATACTCGAGCACAAACCTATGTTTGGACAAGCGCAGTTTTTCGATCCTTATGTTTGATTTAATTAATTAAAAACAACAGAAATAGATGAAACGACTCTAGTTCTGTTTTATAATTCTAAATCAATAACAAATATAATAAATATAAATCAATAACAATAAAGAAAACTAAAAACTTCTCTTGTCCGAACATAGGTTTCTATCTGAGCACTAGGTCGTTTACTTTTGTGCTAATTAATTTATATAAAAAAGAACCTGTAACATAATAAATAATGCAGTCTAGAACTGGGGATACGGTATAATCGTGCTCGATAACTTCATCAACCTCCCAATCTTCATTTCTTATAATGTCATCAATTTTGGTTTTTAATTTACATATGGTTGCAGCTGATGCTGACTTGGATTTTCCATAAATCTCCTTAATATCTCAGAAACGCTTATAACGTTTTCAATTATTTTTTCACTTACTGTGCAGTTGCCATATTTTGGTGGCCTAATTATACTGTAAACCGACAATAACTTATACAGTAGTAAAAATGTTGCACAGCTAGGATGCTCATTAGCCCCAGCAGCTCCTCGTATTGTGCCAAAAAATTTCTATAAATATAACATTCCTCTCATTAAATAGTTACAATGATATAACTAGTATGGCCAAAAATTTTAATTTATGAAAAAGTTTTAAAATGTAAGAAATGGTAAGATTCAAAGTACAGCCATGCTAAGAAATTAAATGTTTTTATTTTATTTTCACGTATATTTGTTTGCAAACCCCAAATTTTATTATACATATACCAAATTTGTTATTAGTTAAAAGAAGAACATTTTTAAGTAAAATTAGTTTTTACTTATTTTTACTATTAAGTTAAAATTAAGTTTTATTTTCAAATACTTTTATATATTACTACACACCGATTATTACTACACGCTATACTCGTATACGTAGAAATTATATTTAATTTCTGTTATATTTTATAACATCACTTTAAAAACAAACCTCTAAGTTGTCCTGATTTACTTTGCCAGTCAATAAGTACTTAAAACCGTATTTTCCAATTAGATAATTGCATAAATCTAATGTAGATTTGATAGTTACTCGTAATCCATGCGCGGTTTCTTTACTAAGAAACTCATCGTCTGGAATAATACCATTTTGTGTATCTGTTTCCCATTGATTTAACCACTTCAAGGCGTCTTCCAATACCTTTTATTATAATAGAGTTATATGTGAGTGAATATAGTTATGTATGTAAATTGGGTAAAGTGCGAATCTTTTTGGAAGGGAGGCGATGAATGATGAGTCTATGTTGACATTAATCTAACATCTTTTGACTCATCATTCATCGCGTCCCTTCCAAAAATATTCGACATAAGTAGGTTAACATTTTTCAAAATAAAGTACGAATCTATGTAAGACGATTTTTCGGCCTTCTTGTAAACGATTTCTTTAAACACCTTAAAAGTATATCATAAACTTTGGTTACTACTTGTGTACTCAGAAAACGGGTTTATGGTGACTAATGGATCATGTGGGTCTTTTATTTAAAAATATTTAAAAGAAATTTATTTTGAGTATAGTCAACCCTTTCTTAGTGAAAAAGCATGAATATTTATTTTATTTTGTTTTTCTTAAGTGACTCGTACTTTCGCTCTCCCTAATTTTTTTTTTAATTTGATATAATAAAAGAAAATACTAAATGTATCGTATAAAATAATTTTTAACTTATAAAATATTTTTTGTATAAAAAAATTAAAATATTGTAGGAGTGTAAAAGAAGCCTTATCAAGATTCAACATTGTACCATTAAAATAGTAAAAATATGAACAGTAACCTTATAATCCTTTGATTCTGGGGTTAATCCTTCATTTGGCTGCTTACGATTTAAAGCATCAAATAAATTGTTTATTCTCAAACAAAAGTCTACTGTCTCTTCACAACCTTGAAATTGCTCACTATTGTGTGCCAAGTAAAAACGTAATCCAACTGCGACAGAGTTGCTAAAAACCTTTGAATGTGACAAATATAAATGTAAAGTCAAATAATTAGTAAATAAAATTGTCTTAAAGAAACTTATTTAACAGAAGAAACGTACACTTAATTAAAATATCAGTATTAAAGTTATGTCAGTATTAAAGTTATTTATGTAATGAAGAAAATGGACAAATTGTCAGTTTTTTAAATTATTGTAATGCAAAGATAGACGTAAAAATATCTTACTTGAGTTGCAAATCGTACGCGCATTTTGGCTGTGTTGTCCAGTTCAACATGTCTCCTAGATATTTTTGAGCACACTCTAGCATTACCTGGCTGAGTATTATCTATATCATACAAACGAACTAAGTATTTCCATTGTATGTAATCATGTTTCGAATTAACCTTAAATATAAAAATAATATTTTGCATATAAAAAACATCACAGTATGTAACTTTGCACTTTATAGTATATAATTTGATTACGTACGCGTAAACGACCTTTATTGTACAGCCTATTTCGAATGCACTTTATTAAGTGCGGCGTATCCGGAAACATAAATATTTTTCTTTCTTCATCAAGTGGATTAGTGAACCAATTGTGCAAATTATCAATGCTACTATCAATACCAAGAGTTTTCCACATTCGTCTGTTTGTTGAAGCACCATCCCCGATCACTCCATGTATTACAGCACCAGCATTTTCTATCAGACATATTGCTTTTAATACTATCTTCGCTAAGTCTTCACCCCCAACAGAATTTTTGGAAGCGAAGACTGCAATCGGCTGAGTACATTTCTCCGTTAAGGACTGAAATAGCAAGACGAGTCCATGTGTTGCCAAATCTTCAATGTCTGAACTTCGTGGTCCATCGTCTCCGAAATCAGTTAAGCCAGTATATGTTAATGTTTTTGAAGATACAGCAACAGATTTTCTCAGATTTATTTCATCTAGCACTAGAACACCGTGACGTTTTTGTTTATCTTTAGCTGCAAAAAATTTTTTGAGAATTTCGAAAAAATTTGTATCAAAGCCACATTTTGTGCCCATTAATGACATATAGTTTCGAACTGTTTTAGTGCACGGTAATGGAATTATATCGTTTCTTCGTAAGAACTCATAATAACTTTGCGATCTGATATTCATCAACATGCAAAGCATAATGAATTCATCCGCATAACGACGGCCTCTTGGATCTTTTTTTTTTTGCAGCAAAAATAATTTCGCTTATTACAATTTTTTGATTTTTGGAAATTTTTTCTAAATCATCGTCAGTCATGCTTGCAACTTTTTCCTGCTGATTCGCGATATAATTTGTTATTAGATCGAGTTTTTTTTTTAAACGATGAGCTGTTAACCGTTGATTTCTCATTTTTTTTTCGTATCGCTTTTAACTTTATCTTATCAAAATGGTTCGAAGATGCAGAAACACGCTTAATATTAGTTCCTTTTTTCATTCTTCTAATCTTTTGTAATAATGCGTTAGAATATTTCTTACAAGAACTGCACCTCTCTATTTTTAGATAACATTTTGCAATCTGCGTGACGCCAATCTGCACCAGCACAGACTTTCAAAGAAGTGTTTTCAGGCACACATTCTAAACCGATGGACGTTATTCCTTTACAAACACGCATGTCTTTGAATTTTTGTAAAATGTCTGGTAACATTGATATGTTGTTTAAAACTCGCGGCAGTTTCGTTCCCGTAATATCAGCAGGTGTCATGTAAATTTCATATTTAATTTCTCGGGAAGATGTAATTATAAGAGTTTTCTCAAATATATGTTTTTCTGTTCCGCGATCATTGGCTGTTACTACATATGTAAATAAAAAGACTTCTTCTTTTTCCATTGTCAATTTACAAACGTTCCACGGTTTTGGCAATTCTAGAAAGCAATCGTTTGCAAGAGTATCATCTCCTGCTAAAAAAAAATAAGGTATTTAATTATGCTTTTTAGTTACCTTTGTATTTAAACGTAGCATTATTTTCAATTACATTGTATAAAGTAGCATATAAATATAATTGATGTCTTATTTAAAATAGAATAAATCAAATACATAATATAAATCATTAACGCAAAAAAATTACTTATAAAATTTAATATAAAATTTTTTTAAGCACACAGTATTTTGTAAATTTAATAAACCATGATAAATTGGAAAATTGTAATCCTTTTCATTGTTTTTTTAGGCTTAGCAAATTCTAAGTTAAAAAATTACAAGTATTAGGAAACTAATAGTGCACAATTGAATTCGTAAAATTTATATTTTACATCATACTTACGCTGAGCGTTAAAGTTAAATTTGACAGAATCAAACGTGACAGTCGTAAACGAACACGCAGAATTTGTGTGCATCGGAGCTTCAATATTGTCTTTTGTAACATTACTTTCTTCATAAGGTAACTCAATCTCCATGGCTGACGAATCTACTACTATATAATCAATTAATTAGTAAAAGTACAAACACTAACATACTATCTGCTTTTATAAAAATTACCAAAAAAAGTTTATTAATATACGTACAATGACAATGTACATCTGAATCAGACAAACATTCATTATTGTTAGATAAAATTTGTTCATAATCTCCGAACTCATCCAGTGCTGTTAAAGAATGTAAAATCATTTTATTAGTATAAAGTCGATAATTAATTATTATTTAAATCATTTGAATCATTTTCTAAAACAACATATCAATCACTTACATTGAGTAGCAACGTTATTGGTATCACAGTTTGAAGTTGTTGGTGTGTTAACCAATTCACATCCAACTGTTGCTCTTGAATGAGAAGAGGTTGAGGCTTAAACATAAATTATTTATAAATAGACATTTATAATTTGCATGATGTAAATTATTAATTACATTTTTATAAACTCTATGCACGTTTACAAATATCATTATTTATGAAACTTTAATTTTAAAGAAAAATTTATAAAATTGAATACGAAAACATTAATAAAAATAAAATTAATATATTTAAACTTACGTTCTTGTAGCGCATATGAATAGTCAGTGTAATTTTTTACACGAACTTCAACAACTTTTTGAGGGCTTCTTGACTTTGACGGAGACTGCTGAAATATCGTCGGTACAGCTCCTTGCTGCAAGCGTGCACGTTTAAACGGAACCTGACAAGTTAACATTTTTTAAAGAACAACTTTTTTGAAGTAAATATTTTTCATACACAAATCATTTACTAGTTTATAAGTTTACTTTATATGAAGTACAACATAAAGTATTTCAGAAAAAATTTTCCAAAAAGATATATGTATAACAGTATATAATAAAGATTATTTAGTTTACATATATTGAATATATTTTAACAATTTACCTGAGCAATAATTTTTCCACTATTATCGTATTTTATAAATTCTTTAAGTATAAAATGTTCTTCAAAGTGCTTCTCACACACACGTTGAGTTGATCGCAAAGATTCTACTCCAGGAATCGATGCTATCCATTTTGCCCGAAGATTCTCATCCGTTGGCACTTGAAATGTTGAGCGTTTTCCGGTGGAATATTTATTTGTGACACAACTCGGTACAACACAGCCTGACGGCATTTTAACAAAATTTCTTCGTATATACACGACTTCTTCTTCTTAGTTGTGGGTTTGCTAGGCCCAAATGATCGGTCCCTGCAGGGTCAATCTTACGACCGTGGCCGCTCGTGTATGTTATTTATACCGTTAGTAATAGCAATATGTCTCCTCTGGGAAAAGGAAACCTGCTTGTTATTTCAATTTAAATGAATAAAAATTTTATATTGTATAATAACTATAAACAAAGTACTACAAAGAAAATTAGATTATACAAACAAAATAAAAGATATAGATAATAAAGAGGAGTTTCCACCATCACCAATAATAAAAATAAAAATATTAATTTATTTAATCCTTCTTTAGGTTAATATTTGTCCACATTTGTCTTTCAAAAAACAAAAACATCATCCAGTGAATCAATCCCAAAAATCCAAAATTAATATTAATGCAAAAACTTCTTATTACAAACCTTATTTTAGTTAAAAATATTACTATTAATATCAATATTAAAAGAATTTAAGAATTTAA
>NW_020210679.1:0-7797 GCF_003070985.1 Temnothorax curvispinosus | reverse complement strand
GATATATAGTTATCAAGAAATTGTAAAAATAAAACAGCATATTGCCAAATTTTAACGTATTTTGATTTTAATTGAACAAACAACTTTAAAACTTTAATTTAAAACCTTAAGAAACAGCTAATTAAATGCATTCTACATATTTATTTGCTAAAACTCGTTTATTTCACGCGTCGAAAAATTTGATTATTTAAAGTTTCCTTTCGCAATCGTCCCTTCTCGCCGCCTGCCCCGCAATGTGACGGCAATCAACCTCTTTATATTTTCAAAACTTTATTAGGAAAAATATTTGTTTTATATTATCGTATATATTAATCGTAATTAAGGTGATCCTAAAGCCGTGATTCTAGCCGGTTTTTTCGGTTTTTTTCTTAGCACTAATCTTTTAATTGGCTTTATAAAAATGCAAAATTCTTGTCTAGAATTAAAGTACGCATCAAAATCTAGGTCATGGTGGTCGAATTTATATGTGGTGGTCGTCACGTATAACAAAAAATATTAATTTTTTTTCGTTTTTGATATAAATTCGACCACCATGACCTAGATTTTGATGCGTACTTTAATTCTAGACAAGAATTTTGCATTTTTATAAAGCCAATTAAAATATTAGTGTTAAGAAAAAAACCGAAAAAAACTGGCTAGGTCACGGCTTTAGAATCACCTTAAAGATTTGCAATACCTAATCCAATAATTTTTAAAAACGATATCAGAATCCAAAAAAATTGTGTAACCCTACATATACGTACAGTGTTGCAGAGACATACAGGTCAGTATGACGGGTTGCCCATTCGAGCAGGCGCGCATGGTCGTTCACAATTGCGTTGACTTCGGTGCATCACCTATAATCACTCGCATATCTTTTTTACGATAAAATGAACTTTGTAACGCCCGAAGTTGCAATACAATTGTGACGGATAACGTTAAAACAGCAATAACGTTAAAACAGAAGTTGAGATGACAATACAGGTTATGAAATAAATTTTATTTCATAACCTGTGAGAGAAAAAGAAAGGGAGAGAGGGAGGGAGGGAGGGAGGGAGGGAGGGAGAGAGAGAGAGAGAGAGAGAGAGAGAGAGAGAGAGAGAGAGAGAGACTATTTGCGTGTCTTAATACACATGTCCTTCGGGGCGAAGCCCGGGTGGTAACCAGCTAGTATATTATAATTTTATTACTTAAATTATTTTTTGCACACAATGTTTATGCACAGAACAAAAGTCAGCAATTAACATATGTGTGCAAATTTAAATTATAAGTCGAAATAAATTTCATTCAATGTAAGTGTAAATAATGGCAGAAATCACCATTAACAAATCTTACAATATTCATTTTGTTACATTAATAAATAATTTATCATTAAATTAATAATTAATTTAATATATCAATACTAATAATTAATTTAATATATCTTTTACTTGTTACTTTTTAATATATTTATTTCTTATATAGCTTATAATATGCCCCATCGAATTGGTAAAATCAACAATATTGAGAAATTCGATTCCGAATTTTTTAATATATCCGCAACAGAAGCTCATATAATGGATCCTATGACTAGAATGTTACTCGAGCATACTTACGAAGCAATTATCGATGCGGGTGTAAACCCAAAAGAATTACGGGGAACAAGAACGAGTGTTTTTACAGCAATTTCTTTATCAGAGACTCGATCATATTTTTCTTTTGATCCTCAGGTAAGATTTATTTAATTAATATATTCAAGATAATTATAATAAAAATTTATTTATGAAAATGATAACCATGTGTAAAATTCTTATTGCAAATATGAAAATCTGTTTCCTTAGTATGTAAAGTTTAGAATAATTATACAATAGTTTTTAATAATTTTACAAATAAATTTGACTTGTTATTTATTACAAACATGTATTGTAATTAGTTTGCTAGATTATCTATGATTGGATGCAACATTTCTTTCATGGCAAATAGAATTTCTTACTGGCTTGGCGTTATTGGACAATCGCATAATATTGATAGTGCATGTAGTTCAAGTAACTCTGCTATAGTGAAAGCTTACGAGCAGATTCGGTCCGGAAGTTGCGATGCTGCCATTATCGCTTCCGCCAATTTATGTTTCCATCCTCATGTCCAAATGCAATTTTACACTCTAGGTATGTATTTGTTATATCTTATTATGTTGTATGTTACGTCATAAAAATTATTAATATTGTTAAGGTTAAGGTAAAAATGATTAATATTGTTATTTGTCCGTTTGAAGATAATGAAAACTCCGAGTAGATTTGATTTCAACAAAAGAAATTTTATTAGGGTAACTCCGGTATTTACGCCGCAGAAGTCAGAAAAAATGTGCAAATTATAGAAACTTGCACATTGCTTTCTCATCATTACAGATCGCTACCATTGCTCCTATTTTATTTCGCTCACGAAGCTCCTCTATGAGGAAGCTTGTATTTTATTCGATGCATAATTATTAGTATTTATTTGTTTTGGCTTTCTTATAGAGGAAGCTTTATGAGCGAAATAAAATAGGAACGATCTGTAATGATGAGGAAGCAATGTGCAAGTTTCTAATTTGCACACTTTTTAATTTTAAATTTAACTTTTTTATAAATTGATAGAGCTTAGTAGCTCAAATATTAGGGTTTCACAATCGACGCAATGTCAAATTGATGTTGACTTTGGGAGTTCAGGCTACATGGTCCAATATGCATGAACTTTGCATATGGACCTTCAATCGTGTATAAAGCTGGGTCTAATCATTTTTTATTGGAATGAAGATATTTGCTTGCAATCACTCTGTTATGTGCCTTTATTTATGCTATATTAGTATTGTGTTGTAATGTCAGTTCTTTACTGTTAATCCTTTGAGGTCACACTGAGTGACGGCCACTCCACAAAAATTCAGGGCCCGATATTTTTAAGATAAGCTTTATAATCAGTGTCCCTCCACCCAGGATCCCTCGTTTGAGTCATTCTTTCTCGAAGATCAGTGCAGTAGAAAGGCTTTAAGCTATGTCAGTTATTTTTGGCAAACAATTGAAAATTATTATAGGGGTGGTGTCTACTCATATGACCTCGGTATATATTTCTTTATCTTTCTTTCTATCCTTACATTTAGATATTGAATCGGAGCTTGAAGAACTTTATTTAATAACATGAATTAATTTCCTTCTAGGAATTCTATCTTCTGATGGTTACTGTAAACCCTTTGACGAGGAAGGCACCGGATATATGCGTAGCGAGATGGTCGCGGTAATATATCTGCAAAAGGCAAAAAATGCAAAAAGAATATATGCAACTCTCGTACACGGTAAAATAAATTGCGATGGTTTTAAAGAAGAAGGTATTACCTTTCCATCGATCGAAAAGCAAAATATATTGTTGAGTGAATTTTATGAGGAATGTGAAATCTCGCCCAATGAGTTATCTTACGTAGAGGCCCATGCAACTGGTACTCCTGCCGGTGATCCCGTAGAAATTATGTCTATTGACCAGACTTTATGCGCTAAAAGAATCACTCCTTTATTGATGGGCTCGGTAAAATCGAATATTGGACATTCCGAACCCGGCAGTAGCCTTTGTCAAATCGCAAAGGTACATTTGTAATAAAATAATTTTAAACAGAATAATAAATTTCTTTCGCCAGTATATAGAATAACAATTAAAGTAATTTAAATCGACCATGACTGGCAATATATAACGTCTTTTCGATATGAACATTGAAAAACTGTAAGCCAACTTGGTTTGTCGGATTCACACAGCACTTTTTTCCGGATCAATCATCGAGACATTATTAATTTTGACCATGGTTTTGGTCAGTTAATGTAATTTCTAAATTAAATAGTTTTTAAATTTTATTGCGAAAAATATTACCCCAGCCAGGGATTATAGCAATTTTTTTTTTTTTTAAATTGTTACAATTATAATACATATGTATATAATACATTTATATAAAATAATTACTATAATTACTGCTAATAAAAAAATGCGATTTTTTAAAGGTATTATTAGCGATGGAAACTGGTATAATTACGCCTACTATACACTTCAAGCGTCCGCGAAAAGAGTTAACTGCTATTATCGAAGGAAGAATAAAGATCGTCACTGAACCAACAGAATGGGAGGGTGGTTATGTAGGTATCAATTCTTTTGGGTTTGGAGGGGCTAATAGCCACATATTGCTAAAGTCGAATTTTAAACAAAAAACTAACAATGGAGCTCCGAATGATGATTTACCTAGGCTTGTAGCTGTATCTGGTCGTACGGAGGAAGCAGTTAAAATCATCTTAGATCATGTAAGCAAATATTATAATGGCTTATTTCATTTATTTCAGAAATAATTTTTGACATTAGTTTTTTTATATTATCATATAAATATAACAAACATAACAATTAAATATACACACGTGTATTTATACAGTGTCTAAAAAGATATTTGCGTACATAATCGCTTTCGAAATTATTTCCAATTTGCACAAAAAAGAAAAGTAAATGTATTAAATATACATATATTTATTTAATATGTTAAGTAATAACAATGCATTTAATAATTAAATTTAATTGCTAAAGTAAAACATTGCAGAATAAGATAATATTATCGTTCTTTTTTGTGTAAAATTATTCCAAGAATTATAAAATGTACATTCTTGTTACTGAATGCAGGTGCGAAATCGACCAATAAATGCTGAGTTTATATCTCTGCTACATCATATTCATAATGATGATATAAAAGGTCATCCTTATAGAGGATACGTGATAACTGGGTCTAAAATATCTCATAATACAATTAGTAAAATAGAACATACTCCATATATTAGAAGACCGATTTGTTTTATATTTTCTGGATTAGGATCTCAATGGTTTGGGATGAGTAAGTATTATAAATATATTTTACCCACTTTTTTGTCAGTTTCCGGAGCTTTGATCATAGAATAACATTTTGAATCACCACAAATAGATAGTTTTATAAGTACCGAAATAATCACAAAAAAATGGAGCTAGCTCCCCTACTATAAATACGCGGATGCATGTACACATATCTGTATATTAAAATTTATAAATTTTATTAAAATTTTAATATAGGTCGCGCTCTAATGAAATTCCCAGTGTTTGCCAAGGCAATCCAGAAATGTGGTATCGTTTTGAGATCTTACGGCATATCACTTACAGATATTTTAACAAGTGATAATAAAAATATTTTTGATAATATATTTAATTTTTTATTGGGTCTTATTGGACTACAGGTAAAAAGAAAACTCTTTATTTGGTCTTCATAAATTATAATATTTACAATACATATACATATATATATATATATATATATATATATATATACATATGTATATATACAGGGTGTCCTATTTTAAAAAAAACATACATATATATATTATAAAAATAATTTAAAAAAATTACTTTATAATTACCCCATAATTTTAATCTTTATTTAAACCAAATGGGAAGCTATTTCTTTTATATGTATCGCAGATTGGATTAGTTGATCTTTTAACATCTATTGGTGTAGTTCCCGATTTTATAATCGGTCACTCTATTGGTGAACTAATCTGTGGATATGCCGATGGATGTTTAACGGCCGAAGAAACGATTTTGTCGGCATATTTCATCGGTTTAGCCCTTCACGAGTCGAAAATAATTAATGGCTCCATGGCTGAAATTAATCTTGACCTTGAAACCTTAAAAGTTATGTGTCCTACGGATATCGATATAGCTTGTTACAATAGTTCTTCTAATTTTATTGTAAGCGGACCAACGAATTCTATAAAAACATTCCTCACCAAATTGCAGGTATATATTAATGCTTATAAACAATATAATCTTTCTTCTATCTAGTTTCTTTAATTGTTTTGTTAAAACAAGCAATTAATAATACTTATGTGATTTTATTCATTCTTTTAGGCGAATAGTATATCTATAAAAGAAATTTCTTGTGGTTATATACCTTTTCATAGTCGTTACATTAAACCTGCTGTAGCTAAGTCTGAAGAATACTTGAACCGAACATTACCACAAAAAAAGTTTCACAGCTCAAAGTGGCTGACAACATCCTCTCACGAGTACTCCAATACTATACCTTTATGTTCAAAATATTATACAAATCACTTGTTGTCTCCGGTGTTATTCGCAAAGACGATACGTTCAGTTTCAAAAGATACAGTGACGATTGAAATATCTCCTCAGAATATTCTTCAACACATTTTAAACAATTATTTATACACTACAGTGACAAACGTAGCGCTATATGAACGAACCGAGGATCATAATAATGAGATATTTTTAGAATCAATCGGAAAACTTTATAACGCAGGATTGCAGCCACAGATTGCAAATCTCTATCCGACAGTGGAATTTCCTGTAAGCCGCGGTACCCCAATGATTTCTCCTCTTATAAGGTATGCATATTTCTCGTTTAAGCACAAATGGACAAATTATCAAGAAACAAACATTTTCATATTTAAGTGAAATAGTCAGAAGAGAACATGTTCAATATAATAGCGAATTAAGACTTTAAACTCTTTTTCGAACTTGGTCAGTTTTATCATTTATTTTCAAAATCACATCTCTGTATTTTGAAGACATATATTCTATCACCTTACTTATCTCAAAGATAAATGTATTCTTTTACATATGTTAATTCTTTTATGCCTATTACAAAGAGCAGATAACAGTGATACTTTAGAATCTGTGCTTCAATTTTATATCAAATCTTGAATTAAGTAATTTCCACAATTAATTCGTTTACACGAAGATTATGTAATAATTTCTAATGACGTTTTTAGATGGGATCATTCAGAGAACTTTTTTGTAGTGCAATTTTGTAAAAAAAAAATAATTGACAAAAAAGAAACAGTTGTCAGTATTAGTACAGTAGAAGAAGAATTTACGTATTTAACGGGCCATGTCGTTAATGAAAAAAATTTATTTCCTGCTACGGGATATCTTTTTTATATCTGGGAGATGATCGCATTGTTAAAAAACCAAGAATATATTAATACACCAGTTGTATTTGAAGACGTTAATTTTATTCGTGCTATAGTGCTATCACAACAAAATGAGATTGAATTAACTTTCTCGATCCAAGAAGGTAATATTATTACGTAAACAATTAATTTTTTATATGCCGCTTTTATGGCGCAATATATACTATAATTAAAATGTAAAAAATATACAAAGAAAATATATGAGAATAACTATAATCTTAACGAGGAATCTTCTTTCTTTTCACAAGTCAACTGTTTTTGTAAGGTCCAGCTCCATATTAACAATATCAATTTTATATCAATTTTGATTTTTTATAAAATTATATTACGTTTAATGGATTTACACCCATATCTAGGTAGCAATAGGTTTGAAATAATCGAAGGAGATAATGCTATTGTTACTGGAACAGTACGAATTCCAACCAATATTGAAAATGAAAAAATATCAGCTAATCTTGCTGAATGTATCGATGATGAGGAAGAAATGAAGACAAAAGACATCTATAAGGAATTAAGACTTCGCGGTTATCAATATGCCGGCGCATTTCGTGGATTAAAAAGCGCATCGGTTACTGGATCAAACGGCCATATCGCATGGACATCTAATTGGGTGGCATTTATGGACAGTATGTTACAGATGATGATTTTAGGACAGAATTCAAGAAGCCTTTATGTTCCAACAAGAATTTGCAAACTGACTATCGATCCGAAATATCACACACAGATAATTCAGGATTGTCCAATTGAAGATAGACGTAAGTAAAATAACTGATACAATGCGACCAATTGCCTGACAAATAAATTTCATTCACTACGTTGCAGAATTCTC
>NW_020210678.1:0-1269 GCF_003070985.1 Temnothorax curvispinosus | reverse complement strand
TTAAAAATAACGAAAAATACAAAAGATGCAGTTATGGGTCATAGCGAGAGCCTCTGTGTACACTTTGGATGTGACATAGCATCCTTCGATCGCCAAAGAAAGTTAAAAGAAAGGTAAAAGTAATATGATCATGTAAGATATTACAAAAGGTAAGATTTTATAATCATTAACCGTATAACATGAAAAACGGAAGAAAGAAGGAATCAGAAAGAGATGGATGTAAAATTTACAATAAGCTATCAATAAAAAAAAATTATAATAATAATAATCTTTATTTACGGGAAAAACCCTCTAGTGTATACAAACGAGAGATACTTATGCAGTTTATAAAATTAATTAAAATAGATGTAAAAAGTACGATCAAAGACATTAATTTATATTATGAAAGTAAACAAATGAGTTTCCGTTTAAATGTAGACGCATTGCCACCAAATAAATCAACTACGTTAGTATAATTATTTGCCGAGATGATCATTTTATTCAAACAGGAATTTACGCCATATAAAGTACGGTGATATTCTGATATTCAATATAAAAGATGGGAGATTGTCTCAGGTCCCTGATTGGGATATTTAAATAAATATTTTTTAATAGGTCAGGGCTATCGATAAAGTGTTCAATATTTTAAAGAGATTAATGTTAGGTCAAAAATTAATCTCCTGTTCTCTAAAATAATATAATTTAGTCTTTTTGATATGGGATAGTAGTCATGACAGGTAATAGCCATAGGATTGCGTAAGAATTTATGCTTTATGTGATCGATCCTTTCAATATGGCATTTATGATAGGGAGAACAAACAGTGGAACAATACTCCAATTTTGGGCGAACTAAAGAATAATATAATAGTTTTAAAGTTGAGACAATTACAAAATACTTTCCCCAGCGGAGGATGAAGCCAAGTGCTTTATACGCAGATGGGACAATAAATTGAATGTGATTGTTAAATAAAATAAGTCGGCGCAAAATAAAACTCCGAGATCACGAGCGTTATGCTTTGTTGAGAGTAGTAAACCATCAAGAATGTAGTTGTACAGAAGTGGGTTATGTTTGTGGGTGAAATGTATAACAACATTATCTTATAAAGTCAAGTTTTAAACTTGAACATTATTTAAAGTGTCTTCGATCACCGTCAATTCTTCTTGTAGCTTCTTCAACGTGATCATCATGCTTCTCTTGCTTGACATTTGATTCTTATTTAAGGTCATTTGTTTAATATTTTTTATTATATTTGGATCTATTTTAAAAGCACCGAATTTCTGCTGCATGTA
>NW_020210677.1:0-17267 GCF_003070985.1 Temnothorax curvispinosus | reverse complement strand
ACGAATAGAGGGTGGCAGAAGGAGGAAAAGAAAAAAGGGTGGGCGGTGATGAAGAGGCCGTGGATGGAGAGAGGAGGATTCTCTCTCACTCGCTCGCTCGCACGCTCGCCGAGAGGGCGAGAGCCCTTCCGTTCTCCCTTTCGCTCTCCTCCATCCCTCACCTTCTTTCTAAGCGAAATTGATCAACGTCCTCGGGAAACCGATTAACCGGGGCGCGCGCGGATCGCCGACGCGAGCGCGCATGAATTTTATAAATATATTTTCTTTGAGAGAGCGCGCGCGGACATTCGGAGTCGCCATTTGCACGACGGGCACTGGCGGCTCTGCGCTCTCTTTGTGCGGATTTGAGGGAGATTGAGGTTCCCGGAAAACTTTTCTCTCGTTTTTCCCCTATTCTCATTTTTTCCTATCGCTTTCTCTCGTTTTTAGATCGCACTACGCCCGCGCGCGTGGAATACGGGATTTAATCGGGGCGAAATGTCGGAAGGATATTTTACGGGAATATTTAAAATTGTCCTCGCGTGCGAGATGTGCAAAAAAGAGAAGGAGAGAGAGAGAGAGATGGGGAGGGGAGAAAGCTTTTCCGGCAACGACGAGATTCAAGCTTGCGTTTCACGAAAAGAGAGAGAGAGCCGAAGATTCCGAAGAGAGCCCCGCGAAATTGTTTCATAACTTGTGGGTGTTTATGGCGCGCGAAAGGGAAGACGAGAATTGAGCGAACTTGGAACAAATATATAGTTACTTCGGAGGGAAAAGGTCTTTTTGTCTTTTATCTTAGTAATACACACGAGTAATCATCTGTTAAAGGAGGAAGTGTTCTTTGCAAATAATACACATCCAAAAATATGGTAGACATGATTTCATTCAATTGTGCTGTAATATATCCGAAAAAAATGATATTAAAATATTGCACGTTCTATTAAGGAGATTTAAACGCCATATATTATTGTTACATAAATAAAACTGAAGGTTTGATATGTCGATATGTGAGGCGATAATCTGACGATAGTACTTCTTCTTAGATAAAGGAGAAAATTAAATAAATTGATCGACAACAGAATCAGACACCCGTTATGCAAATATCAAAATATACATATGTAACAGAAGCTTCTACCCATTCTTCTTTGAGCATCCTTCTATATATTCAAATTTTTTTTATTTTTAAAGTTATGCTGCTTCTAAGTTTAAAAAGCGAATATTCAATTATCGTTCACCGTGACCACTGAATGAAGAAGATGTTAATACTGAAGTAGTAGAAGTAGTAGTAATCGGGACAATAAATTATTATACCTGTGGCGATTAATCATGCGGTCCAGCCTATAATTATTGCCATATCCAATACTGTACAAACCGGGGGTTAATTATAATTCCATAAAAGTTATTTTAATAGCAGCCCCTTTTAATCGATAATGCCATGTTTTGTGGAAAACTCCCTCATTAGTATACGACAATATTTCAATCGAACTGGATAATTCAAGTCGGAAGGGTTCGACTATATTCAAGAACGATGGACGAAATCGTCCACGATCCTGTTAAAAATACCGCAGGAAAATGTCGAGCTTTTAAATTTTAGTTGTGTACAGCTATTATTAAATAAAAATTAACAGTTCCAGATCGACATTAGAAAATATTCTCGTAAACGCGGTTTCTAAACATGATTGAAATGTGATAATCCATCTTCTCGATTTCGAGATTTTTTGGAGTTTCAGTGCACATCAATCAATACACTTTTCTAACCTTAGCTATTCTTGCAGATATAATTTTTAAATAATCTTTTTTTATTTTCTGCTCAAGCAATACTTTTTATTTCGCTCTCTTTTATTGTTACTTCAGTTTTTTGTAAAATATTTTTTAATATTTATTTTTCTTTACTTTACTCTTCTTTGTTTTCAATATTTCTACAAATACATCTCTGTATTCATATACAATAAGCAACTACCTTCGCCGAAGTGTTACGTAAGGTAATACGCAGCGGGATCTCACGATGGATTTCTAGGTAAACGCATAGAAGAGGAAAAAAAGGACTCGGGGAGCATTAGAATCTCAAAGACCGCGACCAGGCTGACCGCAAAACTATCTCGCGAAAATCGTCTTGCGTGCACTGCCAATTCCGCGTCTCGTGCCGGTTCCCAAAGACACGGTTTAATTATCTCTCTCTCTCTCTCTTTCTTTCGCTCTCTCTCGATATGAACATCGTGAGAAAATCGCTTCGCTCTGAGAAAAAGGCGAGATATTCTTCGTGTTTCTATCTTCGCGAAGTCAGAAAGTGAACCGCCGGCAATACGCCGTAATTGTTAGGCGAGGCGGAATACTAATTATCGAGCTTACTAAGGTAACGCCGTTTTTTGTAAAATTATCATTCAACTGGAATATCGAGAGTTTCTCATTATTTCAGGGATCGTAAAGCACGAACTTGCCCCGTTCAAACATCATGTTATCTAAATACTTACGTGTTGATAAAGAAAAGGATATCTCTCCTTTTTATACAATTTACCCCGTGGACAAATTATTCATCATTATACTTATATAGGAAATTATTGTTCTCCATCGCACATATTAGTTAAAAACTAAGAAATTCTCATGACAATGCGGAAATAATTCTAATCTTTTATTCAGCTTTAAGAACGATAAATCTAAAGGGCCATTTGTAAACGTAACACGTTTCCTTCATCTGTCTGCCTTCTAATAAAGATAATCCGTTTTTCTTTTCTTCTTTTTATTAGCGGAATTATATTATTGCGCCATCGCGTGGACTCCGGCATTTATATCTGCGCGTTGCGCGTGAAGATGTGTGATACTGTCGTTTCAAGGTCGTCGCGAGACTCCGCGATAACGAAGGAAATAAATTTTTGGCGGAAATTCTGCGCACGAAGTTTCCGTATACGTACAAAGATTTATCATTTCGCCGCATTTCGCGTTAGGCGATTCTCGAATTTCGAAGCGGATCTGCTTACGGCAGACACGTCGCGTCGCCTGATGTGAACATTGCGAGCGAGTCGTTACCGGTGTTTATCGGGCTTCCGATTGCGCAACGATGCATAAAAAAAGGGAAAAGAAACGCGATTGAAATGATAATGATAATTGTGATAACACGACGCGTTACACCGTTTCACTTCATTCATTTGTCGCGCTATACGTCATTATTATCTGGTTAATAACGTAACAACAATTTCCGGTTAATTATGGCATAATAAATATATGGTGATTGTAATACGTCGTTTTGCCGGATTCTCATCTATCAGCGAGCGTCGATATACTGTAATTTATTATTTATAATTGCGTGAAATTTAATGGCACCCGTAATAAGACCGTCCGCTGCAAAAGGGGTGACAAAAACGATCAGCCACGTGCGACACGATGTCATTACTCCGCGATCTCTCATATTAATCGCCGTACGAAATAAAAAATGCATAATTGTCCTAAAATTTGCAAAAACCCTTTTCTCATCACAGATAAATATAAAATAAAATAAATCTTGATTTTTCAAAATAAACATTAGCTTGTAATCTAAAAATTAATCTATAAATTACATAAACTATATAAATATATGAATTGTATTTATATCGAGAAGGTGGAGCTTACATTTTTCTCGTATAAAACGCTTTCTAGTTGCATGTTCAAAATATTGCTTATATCAAAACAATATTCGCTCTGTTTTATTTTAATTAAATTGGTTTGATTATTGAACAATCGTGTTAAGTCATCAAGAAAATCCCCACGAGGAGTCTTCTTACTTAAAAAGGTCCCCCCAATTTCCTTATTCGGTTAAAAAGCTTACTAATAGCAGCGACTACGACCTTCCGTGCCACCAATACGCGCTTGCGATAAAAATAACGTGGTTCGTCACGGAAGTGGCGGCTTCCGACGCGACCATATCGTTTTCACGAGGAAAGGGAGGAGCACGTTAAAACGTGTTAATCAGCCATTCGGCTCGAGCGCGGGTAATCAGTTGTCGACGGAAAAATTCTCCGGATGATTAAGTGCTTTCGTCGGACATATGCACTCCGTCGCTTCCTTTCCCCGGCCCTTCTGATCCACGTGCGTTTCCCTAAAACGCGTCGACGACGACCCCTCAGTATACCTCTTATGACCGGCAGCCCTTCGCCGGCTAATTTGTCGACGGCGCGACTTCGACCGCCCTTTCGAGCCGCTCTCGATTTTTTTGTACGACAAGGGAACTCCGGGAATCGTTAATGCAACTTCTCGATACGAAGGGAAAACGACGGCATTGTTGGAATGTAACTTCGACGAGTGACGTCGTGGAAAGTTTCGCCATCTAATTCCGACATTGACAATGAGAAGTTCGGCAATCTAGTCCCGATGCGAAAAAGAAGAGAAGTTTCGCAATCTAATTCTAAACGTTAAACGCAAAAAAACGTCGAATTAAGATGGTTTTAACGAGCATAAACATTTCTATAATTTCGTCCTGACGCTATATTTAAATTTAGCATCCGAAGCATTAAATTGTTATCGCAAAAAAAATAGTTTTAGAATATAATTCTCAGGGAGAAAGGACAATTTATTCTCTATAAAAGCATCCACTTTTCCATTCGGAGATCCAAGTACCGCGACAACCGACGCGGTTGTACTCTCGGGTGTTGACAAATCGCGGGGTACTCGCGCGACTCGCGGCGATATTGATTAATTTCTCGCGGACAATCGGCGAAGTTTTTCGTACGTTCTTTTTTTTCCAACCGTAGGCCATTAGGCCCAGGAAGTGATTATCCGCAACGGGACGCTGTCGGGACGGCAAGCGAAGACGGACAGCGAGCGGACAGCCGGCCGGCGAAATTACCGAAAAACTTGTTTCGCGGCGGACGAACGAACGAGGCCGTTACTGCGAGAACGCGTCCCCGCGTTTGCCCTCCGGTCGAGAATTATTACCGCCGTGCAGAGCATCGCCGACGACCGCAGCCCCCGGCGTAATATTCTGACAAATGTCTACGAACGCGCCTCGTTATAATAAATTGATGATTCGGACGCCCGTCTTCACCGAGCGGCGTAAACCCGACTCGGACAAAGAAGGACTCGCGGAAAAAAAAAACGGAAAGCGACTTCCGAAATCGGTGCGAGTAGCTCCGACGGGTCTCGCTGACGTTCTTGCACTCCGCGGAGAAAATATCTTCCTGTTCCTCAAACTTCCTTCGTAACCCGCGAGATCGCACGATATCTTGTTACGGAGATGCCCCGCCTAGTCTCGTTACTTAAGTTACTAACGCTTTCGGTTAAGAGGCTGCTAATTTCGATCAGGGCTTACATACCCCACACATAGCGAGCGAGCCGCCCCGTCGCTCAGCAATTACCATGCGCAATTAACACGCTCCGCTTTACGGCGGAAGAAAGGCTGATATCTCGCTGGAAACGGTTGATGCTTTTTTCCAGTTTGCGTTTCTGCTCCCCTATACCCATGTCCATCGGCCACCGCGATTATCTCGCTCCGTCGTCGTTGTCGTCGTCATCATCGTCATCATCGTCATGGACGAGATCGTGCAGACCGCCCTGCCAGAGGACTCCTCCCAGTCGAGAACGAGGGAAAGCTGCCGCGCGCGGCCGGCAGCTACCAACCAACCCTTTGAAGACGTCAAGACGCAATCTCTGTCCGTCGCGCGCGAGAGCGTGAGCAAATCGACTTCCCATACACACTCTCGCCGGGATAATTAATACTCCAATTTGCCTTCACTCCAGTTCCTACAAAGTTTCTCAGATGCTCTCGTCGTCCGTTCGTCGGTCGTTCTGCGCGCTCTCGATTCTTTCGGGCGTCGCTCGATTCCCCCCGCGGGCAAAAAGACGCGGGGCCCCGGTACGTGAACGAGCGTGAACAAGAGGCAGAAGAAGAAGAAGAAGGAAGAGAAGAAGAAGAAGAAGAAGTAGCAGAAGAAGAGACGGGCGTGTGGCGTGCGTTCGTCATACGGGACGTGTTATTAGCCCGGCACTCTCCTCTCTTCCTCTGCTCCTCTGCTGCCGTCTCCTCCCTGTTTCTATTCGTCTTCTTCCTTCTCCTCCTCCTCCTCCTCTCGCGGCTCCTTCTTCTTTTTTCTTCGGTTTTCTATGCGGGGGCTAGAAACGCGTTTAATTAACATAGCTGGCGTGGCTGCATCCCTCTTCTCTCGGGTGCCGAGCAGCCAGTCAGCTTTTACGGGCCATTGCACGCACGATGCACGTATATGTATTACGCGAGTGCCGCCCTTTTCCTCCGTCTCCGTTCTCTATACTCTCTCCGCCGCGACGTGTGCACGCATTCAGGGTTGAAAACGTTGGGTGTATGGCACTCGCGGGCCAGGCAATGCAATTTCCGAGAAAATTGTAACGCGAGACCCTCCCCCCTCTGTGAAAAATTTTCCCCGAAAGTCTGGAAACTTTTGGGAAAGCGAGTTCGACAATGTTCGTGACAATGAGTAAAAGTCTCTCCGATCGTAGAGACGTGGCAGTAATCGTAGCTGTTTTTTTTATGTAAGATACTTTTTTAGGAATATATAAAGATATATATAATAGTATATAAATATAATACAGGAAGATTAATATCTTTAAAGTTGAGAGATTAAATTGGAAATTAATTTCTGATCCTTGTAAGCTCTTTAAAAACTTGAGTTAGACTATTAAATCTATAATTGATTAATTTGATGTTTAGCGCGTTGATTTATCGGGACAATTTCTTTGTAAAGAATTGCATAGTCATAAAAAAGTAAAATGGCACAATTCCTTACAAATAAGATTACATCATTCTGAGTATCTTAAGAAAATGCAATTCATCGGCGCATCGTCGGTACTCGTACAATTCGAAGATGCTCCGGGAAGAGGGAAACCTCTTCCCGAATAAAACGACAGGCTCGAAAAGCAGCGAATTTCTTTTTGCCACCGCGGGATATTTTCTCGAGAAGATATCCGCCTTGCGTGTCCCTAGACTAGAGCGTGGCGAGAACCCGCGAGTCCGAATCGAGTAAAAAATTTAACGACGCCGAGCGCGCGCGAGTAAAAGACAAGACGAGACGAGAACCGCGGGACGTTCTTCTCGCGGTTCTTGCGCGAACATCCATGCACGCTGCCTTGAAAGAATCAGCCTGGGTAATGTAGCAGGCACGCAACTCTCTCGCGGTGTATTACGGGGCACATGTATCTCGCGGAGTAAATTGGGCTTTTGTATTATATACGAATAGGTATCGCAGGGGTAAAGGGGCGCGGGGCGACCAAGTGAGAAAGAGAGAGGGCTCACGCGTTACGACTATCAAGAAAAGATATATCGTCGATATAGTCGAGGCATATGTTGTACTTAATAGTAAAAAAAAAAACGGGATACATAACAGTAAAATAGAGCAAGGCTGCACCATTAAACGTTCTGTGAAATATGTATGCGTAGAAATCTAAGGTATGTAACACATAAACTAGGCTTCTCTCCAGCTTCATCGAGCGGAGGAGCCTCCTACCTTCGTTCCGGAGTCGCTAGCACTTCTGATACTGCCCGCAGCGGATGATGTAGCGAACCACGTGCGATCCATGTACGAGTGGAGCCTCGACGTCTCTGCGTTTGTTTATTCTCCGTTTCACTCAGGGTGACGTGGCGGCGAAGGCGTTTTGCTCGCGAGCAAAAACTTGGACAGGCCTGACGAACAAACGGTTTTTTTCAGCTTTTATGCAATTGAAAATAACTGCTCTTGTTTCCCTGGAAAAAAATACGCCAGTTAAACGCGTCAGGTCTATGGAATTTCAAGTGAAGTGAATATATTACACTGCTAAAAATATATAAGAGCCGACAACAGTTCAAAGATAATATATTGCGTCTCCAGATAATGAAACTCTAAATTAAAAGAATAAGAAAAGAGTAGAAAAAGAAGAAACTTGTCTGTCATTTCTGAATTTTCCCCCGTTTATTTTATAAATAAAACTACGACAATAGATCTAACGACGGATTATGAGCCAATGATTAATTTTTGTATAATTAAAATTTTTCCAAGCAAATAAACTTTTTTGTTCAAGAAGGTAGTGAAGTTTATTTTTTTAGATTTCAATGTACAATTTCCAACGGCATTTTTCGTATCAAATTATTTGATTTTGATATCTCTAACTGCAAAGTTTGAATACGCACGTTCTTCTCGCGTTCTAGAGACGCGCTCGTGAATGCGTGCACGCGTTGTGCGTGCGTGCGTGCGTGATGAGTGCGTGCGAAATGCCCGGAACGCCATGTGTTCGTCCGAGACGGCGGATATAACGCACGCCCGCCCACGGAAATGCGCTTTTTGACGGATCGCCCGACTAATTCGGTGGTTGTCACCGCGTACGCGCGAGGATTAATGGCCGACCACCTAGCCGTACCCGCCGCGAATTCCTCGGAAATTCCTCGCGTCCCCTCCCGCCCCCGGGGAGGAAAGAGCCCGGAAAGAGCCCTAATTGGGACTTTCGAGCCCGGCGATAATGACGACAATAATAGAGCTCTAATTCACTTTGCCGACTTTGCACGCGTCTCGCGAACAAGGAAGCTCCGTTTTCTTTTTTTTTCTACCCGCGAGGGCGGTACGACTTCGATTACCTCGCCATATCCGGAAGGTTTCGAGAAATGGAACTTTGATTTTGCAAAGTAAACTGCGGATAGTAATGCGCTAAATTATATCTATCGTTAATGATTGGATAATTACGATATATTAATTGGAGATAATGTTAAAGTCAATGGCTGTGTGAGGTTACAAAGGAGCCTAAGGGCCTAAGAGCCGGTTGTTCCAACGCGTTGGTGAACTAACTAATAGTTAAAGCATGTATGTGTCTTTGTTTTTCCTTCAAATTAAATAAAGGTAGACATATATGATTTAATTATTAGTCAGTTAGTTCACCAACAGGTTGGAACAACCGGCCCTCGGTCCTAACCGTGATGGTGATCCGCACGCAGAATTTCAACGTTATATTTACACATGAATATTACATGTATGCTATAATGCGTTAATGCGAAATGTAAATTTTACGGTGAACTTTGCGAAAGAGATAATTTTTTCTTTGAGAATTGCATTATTTAAGAATATATTACCTCTTCTTACAATCAGTCACGCGCGTTTCATTCTCCGCTGCTTTCCACTGCTTTCCTTTTCCTCCGCGACTCCGCGGCGCCCAATGTGGAACTGGTAACGCGATCTCGTGTGAGCATTCGAAACTAAGCGAGCTTAACTTTAGTAAAAATGCTTTTACCACTTATCGATAACTCATTAAAGCACATGGTCTCGATTGTGAATAAAAACCATAAAAACTGAGTTGAATCTCACTTGCCAGCATGCAAAAAGAACGTGCATTCATTATTCAACTGAGTTATGACGTCACAAGTGAGAATTATCTGAGTTTTGATGTAAAGGGAAAGCAACTATTGGGAGCTTTTCAGCAAGCGACACAAATCGACACAAGTGTCGTTTTGTCTTTGTTTATACTCATTGTCAAAAAAGAAAGTTAGAATGACGTTTGTGTCGACTTGTGTCGCTTGCTGGAAAGCTACCAATATATTTTTAAAAATTTCTAAAAATTTATTAAATAAAAAAAAAACAAGAAATTTAGGATTTTTATATAAATCAATCTCGGTTATGAGTGATTCGGATTTGTATAACTTTAGCACAATAATATATTTAATTTTCCGTAGGTTCGTTGAACCCAAATAACTGCAATGTGTGGATCAATCATCCTTGCGGAAATAAATGAAATCAAATGCCCACAGCCCACAGTGCACCATATGCGATTGTTACATTCGAGGTATTTGCGCGATATACCTATCATACTTTTTAATGTCGATATATGTTCCTTTATTATTGTTTAATTGTATTATATATTTACCTTTTATCTTTTTCTAGTTTTAAGAATTAGAAAGAGATAAAAAGTAAGTTAAACCGAGATTAAAGTTAATTCGCATTGGCAGAAATGGACATAAGCCGTGCTCGGATCTACGGCTTGACTTGACTGACCCTGAAGATCGATCGACCTTCGTGGTTGGTCGCGATCGACGGTTGCATCGTAAACAGACAGCAGAATGCATTGTAGGACGTCGATGACGCGAAACGAGGAGGCGGGCGGAGGCCTCGACGAGCGTGTCGCCGAGGGCGTCCTAGAGGAGAAGAGGATCATCTTTCTATTTCAGGCTCGCGTCTCTCGATGACGTCACACGGACGAAAATATCGTACGGTTAGGGAGGTGCAGTCCGCCTGTTGCGCGGTCCAGGTCTCGATCTTTCCCGGACTCGCGCAAAAATTCTCGACCCCGTTGGCGTCGTGATCCGCAGTCGTTCTCTCCAGCTGGACGAGAGAACGAAAGAGAGAGAGAGAAAGAGAGACGCGAGAACGCGGCAGTCGACTGGCGTCGTGGTGCCGCACGATCGCGTATCTTCGAGGATCTTTCTCCGCCTGGAGAGAGGGTGTAGCCGCGACTCCGAGATTCCTGTTCCCGACACTCTCGCGAGAAGGGGGTCGCCCCAGAGACCTCACCCACGCGTGGTCCCCACCTATCACGATCCTATCGGTCCAGGAGTCCGTCAGTAGCGCATCGCGCACGTCCTCGGGAGGATCGTCATCGGAGAACAGCGTGGACCATCGCGTTTGTCCCGCGAACACGAGCGAACGCGATCGGATAGGATCAACATCGCCGACCGGACGCAAGATCGACGCATCGCGACAGCGTTGTTCTTGAGGGTGGAACAGGAGCAGGATCATCCCCCGCCGCTGAGAGAGAACGCTGAGCGAGGATGCCCGGCGCCGGTGGTCAGCCACCGCAGAGGACCACCTTCCGACCGCCGTGGGTCAAGGATGGTCCAAACCCGTTGCCCTTGCCCACCGCGCCTTGGACCCTCAACTCCCGCAGGGACTCTAAGCCGAAGACTGAGGAAGTTCCGGCTTTTGCCCAAGTCACCTTGAAGGTGGGTGAAGAATTTCGAAAGATTTGATGATGTAGCATTGTTCCTTTTCGCGATAGTCGCGAGATAAGCTGCTCCAAGACAGGTTTTCCTCTTTTTTTATTTGGAAGTAATGAAGCAAACAGCCTCGCGCGCGCGGATAAAAAATTTAATAATTTTTTTTAAGTTTTTCAATTTTCATCATTAAGTATTTTTCTTGTAGTTTTTATAAATTTCTCGCTATCAAATTGTTCCTAACGATCGCTCGAACTTATAGAAACGTATCATATTACAATTGAAGCGATTATTAAATCATATTTCTATATTTTTCTTTCTATAATTAAATAACAATATTTTAAAGCTAGCAATCAACAGTGTTGGACAATTCTACGCATTTGTTTAAGTTACAAAACGAAAATTAATCGGAGCTATTCTAGCGCATTTGATTGAAGAAAGCAACAGTTTTATTCAAACACGAAAATCGTGACTTCCATTTGCGCCGAAATCGGGTAACATGTTCTGTTTCTAGCGAGAATAGGAGTCGCCTGTGCAACTTTCGCTGTCTTTTTCCATTCAGATATTGGGTTTCAAAGTCAGCAGACTTTACTGACGGTGATATTAATAGCCGGCGTGGGTGTCTTGCAACGAGTAAGCGCGATAAACATTTCGGGTGGCGCGAAGTTCCACACGATCTGTTGTATGCAAACAATGCACTTTGATAGTCCATCCTGATTTACAAACTCACTACTTTATATTCTCTTTACAGAAAAGTTTACAGATAGTTTGACAGTAAGCATGTTTTCGTTTCATCGTTGCGGGGAGAGTGGTTATAAATTAAATATAAATTATTAAAATGCGTTTCTCTCTCAAATAATGCAAGTTACAGGTCATGAATAAACACGTCTGCAATCCGTTATGCAATTATATAATCTCTGATAATCTAAGATATTTTATAAGAGCGATTTGAAGTAACACATTTGAAACTATTACATTATCTTTCTTTAGCGCATATTACGTGGAAAAATTCCTAAGTGATTACTTTAATCTCTTGGCGACGGTCCACGTAAAATCACATCAGGGTTGATATTCAATATGTAATCTGCGCAAAATAAGCGACGCGCGAAATCGCGATGGCGTATGAAGATTTTGCGTGGCCTGACATTATGTTGTTAGATTGCTGATCGTTTCATATACACTTTTATTAGAATACTTAGATCATCAATAGAACATATTAAATTTAAATCGCAGATTCGTCAATCAAGTCATGCTTCGTTACGCTGATTGCATAATTCTTTATTATACTTCAATTCTTTATTAGTTATTACATGCGAATGATACTAGTAAAGATATTAGATAGAATTATTTAAAAGTTTTCAGATCTTCTTTTCCAATTCTTGATTCAATAATCCTTTATTTTACTTGAAAATTTTTGCCCTTGTTTTATTATTAATATTATTATTTATATACTTGATGATATCGTATTATTCAGAAATTTAACAATAGTTATAAATTTAAGATACGCGTCCTATTGCATTTGTTAATCGCAGGTAATCTGATCATAGTTACAAGAACAAAATAAAAAATATTGAGTCAACGGCCAATGAATATATAATAAGGTATTAAAATAAAACACAAGTTTATTTACAAAAATAAGATGAAAAACATTGTACGTTTTGACTCTATTTAGTCTTCTTCAACAATTAAAATATAATGTGAAAATCGAATAGAAAAAACATAATTAGATAATGAAAGAAAAAAGGAGAAAAGAACAATAAAATAACCATTACAATGTATTTTGGTGATCAAAATCATAAATGAATAATAGAGCGGAACAAGCGCAAATGAGGGTGTGTTAAATAAAAGCCTGTAACAAAGGTCGAATACATTGTCAAAGAACACAAAAATGAGTGGTTAATCTGACAATTATAATTAAAAAATTAACAAAAAAATCCGTCAATAGTTCAAATATTATATCGTTGTTCAATATCGTTTATATATAAAGAGATTCGACGATTACTGAACACCTTGTATAAAAGCGTAAATAAGTAAGTCTAAAAATACCCCGGTGAGATTTCGAACAAATTAATCACTGGTCCGTAATTAAGTTCGTAAATTAAGAATTTAATAAAAAAAAATCTATAATATATTATAAATATTAATAGTATAATTTTTGTAAAAGACTCACATCTCTCTCTCTCTCTCTCTCTCTCTCTCTGAAGTGATACACAAATAAGAACAAAGTATAGAATAAACCTTAACAAAGATGCCAAATTTTTGGACGAGTCATATTCCGATATACTAATTGTTAGAGAGTTTGTAAATACTTCTCAGGCATAACATATCAAAGAACTTTTGAGTTCTGTTATTATATACATTAAAAATATCGGTTAACTCTCTTAATTGTTCTTATAGTTAGCGTACAAGATATTACAAGAACAAGAAGCTAGTGGCAAATATTTGGACATATTTTTATTTTATTTTTTGCTTGACCATAATCGTAAGTTTTTAACCTTTTATTTTTATACGATTTTACTTCATGAGGAGGTATATTTGTCAATTTAGAGTTTTTTATAATTTCGTGTTTTTTTTTTAATATAGAACCATTTATAGTTTCATCCGCGTTTGATTGAAAACGGATTCTTATTGAATTCATAATTTACAGACTTATCGGTGGTTAATTTGTTGAACATTTTATAACGGGATATTTTGGACTTACTTATTCGCGCTTTCAAACATTTAATAGTAATGTAATATTAGTTTGAATTATTAACGGAATTTTGATGTTAACTTTTAATTAATTGTCAGGTTAACTTTCATTTTTATATCCCTTGACAATGTGTTCGATTTTTGCTCCAGGTTTTTATTTAATATATCCTCGTTCTGCTCTATATTATTCTACTATATGATTTTAATCACCGCAATACATTGTAATTGTTATTTTATTATTCTGTTCTCCTTTTTCATTATCTAATTATGTATCTTCTATTCTATTTTAATTGCTGATGAAGACTGAGTAAAGTCAAAATGTACAATGTTTTTCATCCTATTTTTGTAAATAAATTTGTGTTTTATTTTAAACAGAACTTACATCTTATATGTTCGTTATTGGTCGTTGACCTCTTCTTTTAAGTTTTGCTTACAATTAGCTCGAGCTTTTAATTCTCTTTTAATTATTCAAAAAACTGCAGAGCGCTGCAAGTAGTTCACGGCCATTCGTTAAAATCTGCCGACATGCCGCACGTGTTTGTCAATTGCGATTTCGTTTTTTCGACGCGAAAGAAAGTGAGATCCGTCGTGCGTGCGGGCCCGCATATAAGCCTCTGGGTCACGATTATTTAAAGAACACGCGTTTCTATTTCAAATGGCTTGCCAGCTGCGTCTTCCGCCAGTTTCTTAACACGTTTATATCGCGATTTCGCTTGAAAATCACGTATGCAACGTCACGGATATACATCGAAAGCGCGAATTTCGCGGATAAATAATATTTTCGGCCAAACAATTTTTACAGAAACAAGAAGAGATGGCAAAAATTTCCGAGAGAATGGCCCGAACGTTGAACAGCGATTCCACGTACGAGAGCCACTTATTTCAAAAGGTGGAAACTCCGCATCGATGACGATCAAAGCTGGATAACGTGATATCTCGAGTGCGAAATTCAATGTGGATTATTTAAAGCCGGCGGAACGAATTCTCCGAGACTTGCCAAGAAAATTCTTTGGATCTCTCTCTATCTCTCCATCCCCTGCTCCCCCCCTCTCTCTCTCTCCCTCTTTCTGTCACACACAATCAAGGGAAGAGGATTGGAGGGAGGGCGATTTTTTTATTTTCTATCATGGCTACTTTACGCGAGACGTGCGACGATTATTCTTTCGTATTCTGTTTAACGTGGCACGATCCTAGAAAAAACACGTCGAAATAAAAAGCGCGAAAAATTGATTTGCGTCGCGAGAATGTGACAAAAACGTAAACTGTGAATCGAGAAAAGACGTCGGCGGTCGCCGCAAAAACGTAAACTCGATTCGTTGAACTGTGACGGAATTCTTGTTAATGGAGTGAAAAATAAAACTGTTTAATACACTTTTTAATTTACTAAACGATATTGAAATATATAATAAATAGAATAGATAATAAAATAATAAAAAATACATACATATTAATAATTTCATAAAAGAGAAATATATAAATTATTATCATATACATATTATACATACATATTGTTATCTGCACATAAACACATAATATTTCTAAGATTAATAAATAGTTTATTATACCATTGGCTAAACAGATAAAAATAAATTTTACTGTATACTCATATTATTAATGCTATACAATCAAGTAAGTGTTCCTTTTCCTCGGTCTGACAGAGCGTGCCGAAACCCGCGGAGCCGGCAGCACCTTCGTCAGATGGACCGCGTAAACAGAGCAAAATCACGATAATACCGAAGCAGCCGAACAATGAAAAGATCCCGAGTGGCCGACCGGTGCCAGCGAAGCCACGCGAGAATGGACGACAGGAGCCAAATTCGAGGCCGCAACTCGAGCGACAGATCCGCATCGAGAGATCTCGATCACGGGGTGACATTTTACCACTCTCGAAGAGTGAAAGCACCACAGGTACGAGCGGCGATGATCAGCCATTCCTTCCCGTAGATTCCATCATTCGCGATGTCAAACATTTAATCCTTTCAGATATGAAATCGTCATTGAACGTTGAACTCTTTTTTTTTCTCAATTCCAAGTCTTTTACTGAGACAAAAACCATTTTCTATGCGCGACGAATCTATTACACGCGATAGAGACACGGAATTTAGAACAATTTTATGGATAGACAAAGAGAAACAAGACAGACTTTAATAATTTACATTAATAAGTAAATTAATGTAAAGTAAATTAATGTTAGCAACATGATTCAGAAGCGAAGTAACAATATAATAAAACATCACGAAAGGATTGAACAGAATTGGCGAAGTATCCTTTTCCGATTTTAATAAAATTTCGAATACTTACTTGTAAAGTGAGCGAAACTAAAAAACACTGTTAAATATTTAAATCAATACCTTGAGTTAAATAACATTTTGTTATTTTTAACTACCACGTGTTTTCAAAATTTATTATCTTAACATAAAACAGTATTATTTAACCCCATTGGTTTAGTTAAATTAACGTCATATCGAAATGACTCAAATTGAATATAATTTGGAATTTAACAGTGTATAGTTTTACATCAATTGAAAGGATGAATTCTTCAATTTTATCTATTAAAATGGAAGATATTTCTGCGTGTGATCCTATCTTAGATGCAAATAATGACTTTTATACACGATAATGTCACACTTTCCCTAAATAATGAAGATCCTCTATGTTAAGGTGCACCAACTTTATCGAAGAGCTCGTCGCGAGCGAATTTTCCGCCACCGCCACCCCCACGACCGCCACCACCGCCGCCCAGTCGTACGACGATCCTCAAGGACTTGCCGCCTCTCAACGATAACCAAATGCAGAAGCTGGAATCTTTGAAGTCCAGGCCGAGAAAACGACCGGACTGGGCCAGCATGATGAAGGAGCTCGAAAGCGGCAAGAAGCTCAAGCACGTCAAGTGCAACGACCGGAGCGCACCCCTGATCGAGAGGGTGAACAAGGTCACGGCCGATCCAGCAGGTGATCGTCGAACCCTCTTCGATCCCCGTCGAGTGCCTACGGGGCCGTATCTTCCCTCCTTACCGAAAGTGTCCTCTCCTTAAGAAAGGAATTCGTCGTAGAGAGAAAGATTGCGCTTCTCCTCTTCTTTTGCTTTTCTTTTCTCGTGCGATTGTTTGAAGGGGACGTAGTACAATCGATGCCCAGGCAGAAATTTCGATTAACACAACACGTCCCGTGTATAGCGCAAATAGCCAGCGGTATTGTTTTGTTGTTATCGCCCTCTTCTCCCTCCCCAATGCCCCCGAATCACCTCTATCCCCGTCGATTAGGCGAGCCATCGTTTGTCCATTGTTAAACTGTTAGACTAATTAAACTGTTAATTGATTACCGTTGAATTAATTGGTGTCTTCATGTTTCTCAATGGGTTTACCAACATCCCATCCTCCCCTTTCTCCCCTCACACGAGCGAGCAGCGATCAGGATCTTTCACTCTCCGAATCGACGTCCTCGACGGGATACGAAAACGTCACTAAGAGGCGGGTGACACTCGTCGTTCTCTTCTATTAAAGATACGTGCGTCGATGCGAAGTGTTAAGTATCAATCAATGGTTCTCATAAAATTCTACATGACGTCTTTCGTCAAGCTAAGCGAAATGATCTATTAAATTTATAGTATTATATCATTTAGTATCATTATACTGATTATAGTATCATGTATAATATCATTCTTTAGTTACAAAAGAATTTCAAAAAAAGTAAGGCAATTATTATCATTTTTCGA
>NW_020210676.1:0-1130 GCF_003070985.1 Temnothorax curvispinosus | reverse complement strand
AATTATGATTTTTTTGAAATAAACTATATATGTATATAAATGTTTTAGTTCCTTTTCCTACATACTTTGTGGTATAATATAGATGTTTTAGCTGTTCAAGAGCTGTTTTTTTAGTTGTTTAAAAGAAGTTTGATAGCGATTCAATAGCAGTTATACAGATCGCAGTTATACTGATAGCTGTTTTAGTTGTTTTATAGCTGTTCAAGAGCTGTTTTTAGCTGTTTCATAGCGGTTCAATAGCTGTTCAAGAGCTGTTTTTAGCTGTTTCATAGCGGTTCAATAGCTGTTTTAGTTGTTTGATAGCTGTTCAAGAGCTGTTTTTAGCTGTTTCATAGCAGTTCAATAGCTGTTTTTAGCTGTTTCATAGCGGTTCAATAGCTGTTTTAGTTGTTTGATAGCTGCTCAAGAGCTGTTTGATAGCTGTTTTTAGCTGTTTCATAGCGGTTCAATAGCTGTTTTAGTTGTTTGATAGCTGTTCAAGAGCTGTTTGATAGCTGTTTTTAGCTGTTTTTAGCTGTTTCATGGCTGTTTGATAGCTGTTTGATAGCTGTTTTTAGCTGTTTTTAGCTGTTTGATAGCTGTTCAATAGCTGTTTTTAGCTGTTTTTAGCTGTTTCATGGCGGTTCAATAGCTGTTTGATAGCTGTTTGATAGATGTTTTTAGCTGTTTTTAGCTGTTTAATAGCTGTTCAATAGCAGTTTTACAGATTAAACCATTGAAAGTTAATGGCGCGATATCGTTTTCGAGAACATACGTGTCTCGCGGTGACTTCATTGCACACGTGCAAAACTGCACATCGCAGATTTTTCGGAAGGTGCAATTGTATGGATGCTGAGATCATGGTGAAATTAGATATGATAAACAAACGATGTGACAATAGTGAGAGGTAGTAGGATGAATTTGATGGTATGCTCAGTAGTCGAGGACTAGAAGTAAGAGCAGTCGGTTGGCGTGCATGATCGTGCGGCTTATACAGACAATTGGTTCGCCATCTTAATGCTACTGTATATCAAGGCCCACCGAATTTAACGTGATATGAGCGAGTATGCAGAACTTTGCAAACCAGTGTTTCTATCCTGAAGGGAAACCGATCGTGAAAATCAACGATCCGTTCGTGAGGAATGGGGATC
>NW_020210675.1:0-1624 GCF_003070985.1 Temnothorax curvispinosus | reverse complement strand
ATGCTATTCGGCTCGACTTCGCCCTCGAAAGTGACGACAGGGGCTTCTGGCGCTGCGTACCGAGATAAGGAAGTGAGAGATACAGCGCAGAGCAAGGGACAATCGGTTATGTCCCCTCTTTGCCAAATTCTTTTCGTAGAAAAGTAATGAGGGTCAACAAGGGGACATACCTGGATCAATGCCTCGGTCCTCAGGGACCGTTTGTCCTTGCTTCTCTGGTAACTGGCCTGAAACGGGCGCCCTAACCTCTAAGGTATTGAGACGCCTGTTCTGCATCTCAAAGAGCGTGAGAATCCTCTGCATCGTGGTATCGTCTGCGGGAATCGTACCCAGATTCGAAGAAGGGATGCGGCGAGGTGATAGAGAACCTTTCGGATCGCGAGATCTGTAGCTAAGCGAGCGGTCAGATCCTCGAGAACGATCGCGGGATCGGGAACGCCCTCGGGATCGCGAGAGCTCGCGGGACCGCGACCGACCACGGGACCGCGAACGATCGCGCCGATATTTATGGTGCCTTGAAAATCGACGATGTTTTCCCATTACTGCAATTCTCCTACACACCGAATAACCGAAACTTTATTGAAGAACCTGTTGACTTCACGGCAACAAAAAACACAATGAGAGGTACGCGCCTAGGGACGCGCGGGATTGGCCCGCCCGATCGGTGGCGCAATTTTTCATTGGTGCAGGATATGAACCCTGTTGGCAAGCGCGCGCAGAGGCGCGACTACATTATTATATTGTTCATTCGGACGAGACATAATTAAATATTTCTTTCACATTAGAAAAGTTTTTTTAATATTTGAAAAACAACATCTTAAGCGACTCGCGCCGTAGGGTAGGCTTTAGCGTACTCGCGCGTTCAACCTTGACGACTAGCGCCGGAAAGATCTGCCTTGGTCCCGTACCCAATCAGCAGACAGTTTTTTAAATGTGTTTTTAATATTTATTTTTTATTAATTAGACATTTGTACAGTTTATTGTAAAAATAATATTTATTTAACGTTTATTAAATATTTATTTCACATTGATTATTTATTTGAAGTAATAATTTAGAAAAAATATTTATTAAACGTTTATTTAACGTTTATTTAATATTTGTTTTACATTAGTAAGTTATTTGCAATAATAAGTTAAAAAAAACATTTATTTAACATTTATTCGACATTATTTTAATTCTGCGAGTCGGCCACCCAGACAAAAATTCAGGCCCGATATTTTTAAGATAAGCTTTAATAAATAATCAGTGTCCCTCCACCTATAGGATCCCTATATGTTTGAGTCCTTCTCTCGAAGATGTGTACAGAAAGGCTTAAGCCATGTCAGTTATGTTTGATAAACATTCGAAAGTTATTATAGATTGTGACCACCCGGGATGTGACCTCAATCGGTGTATATTTCTTATTACGACCAAAAATTACAACATTTTTGTTCATCAAGCACATTTCGGGTTCTGCATATTTTATTTGAAACACCTTTTTAATATGTTTCATGAATTTTTATGTGCACATAATTAAATTGAAAATATGAGACTGAAATCTATCTGGGTGCCGACCATCCGTCTGGTCAAGGCGTATTAAAAAAAGAGATGTGGCCTCGGGAGGGTTAATATTTATATTTTACA
>NW_020210674.1:0-5137 GCF_003070985.1 Temnothorax curvispinosus | reverse complement strand
GAAGGACAAGGTAAGTAGAAGGTAAGTATCGATAATTTTTTATAATTAATCAGGAGAATTTGTTTCGGAATTAATTAATCTTTAATTCCAGATCATCATTTCAACATTACAGGCCGTTTCACAATATCATAAAGGTGTCTCACAACGCGAGTTTCTCGCCTCGGTGTGAATGTCGCTTTATTTTAATAAAGTTGCACAATTATTCAAATTGCGTATCTCGGCCTATTTGTTTAGTCGATACGATGCTTTTATTTCAGATAATTATTCAGATCGGAGGACTTTGTGCCTCGTGATTGTTAAACTATGATCACGCACTCGGCCGTGACCATCACTCTATCATACAATGTTCGTGCGCTGAATTAACGAACGAGTATTCGGTGGTTAAATACAATGATTAATAATGTCCGCACAATATTCCGTATCCGCGTGACCCAATGCCCGTGGTTGTTATATACTTGATAATTGCACTTCCGTTAATTAACAATGTATCCGAATTTCAACTCGCGTATTGTTGCTAACACTAGATTGTATTTGGCAATTAATTGCCCCTCGCTGTTAGTTAAGACGAGTAATTTTACGCGATAGTACGCGGGAGTTCTCGGTTATAAAGTATAACGCGTATGCCGATCGTACAGAGTGTGATACGTGTGTTCGCCACGGCTATACCCGAGAGACTGCCTCGAGCGGTCGCTCTCGCTTGGGCTCCCCACTTATGCCGGATCGTTCCCACTCCTCGGAACTTTCTCGATCGTCTATTGTTCGCGGCCGGCACATCTAGCGCGATCATGCGAAAACACGATGATTTTCACTACTCTCTCGCGTGCCCTTTTGCGCATCTTTCACTTATGCCCGTTCTAGAAGGTTCCCGTGGAAATTTCCACGCGCAACGCAGTGCGAGAACCTTCCCTTCTCGGTACCGCTGCATCAGGTTTTCACTCGCGGAAACTGTTCGACGCGGACGACGTCGACCCATGCGCACCTCTTCGGAGATGCCCCTGACGATGAATTTGGGTGTTCTTCCTGTAGACGTCCGGGTGACGTCGATGTCGTCGGCTGTTGACGCCGACCCTCTGGCTGGGTTTCTCGGGAGCTAGTATCGCTGTTCCGGGCCACTGTTCCCGTAGATGATGCGTTTCCTGGGGATCTTCGTCGGAGCTCGACGTCGACCCCCTAGGCGGGTGTCCCAGGACCTCTCGCGACGGATTACGTCGTTTGTTTTCGGGGAAGATGCGTTTTCCGGGGAACTCGTCTGACTTTGACGCCGACCCCCTGGGAGGGTGTCCCAGGTCCTGGTGAAACTGTTGGATGGCTGAGTCCCTGGCGAAAATGCGTTTCGCCGGGATTTTGCCGGACAATGGCGCCGACCCCCTGGAGAGGCTCCTCTGGTCCTGGCGAGTTCGTCGGACCCCTCTTTCCCCGGAGAAGTTACGTTTCCCGGGGATTTTCACCGAGTCATGGCGCGCACCCCCTGGAGCTGTGTCCCAGGTCCTCGGATGACATTTCGGCCTGGTTGTTCCTGGAAAAGATGGTTTTTCCGCGAACTTAGTATTTTCTCGGCGCCCATCTTATGGACGCGCGTACCGGGTCCGGGGGATGTTCCTCCGTGCCCCCGATACGGGTTATCGCCGTAACTCTATGTCGGCGTTTCGATTAAACGCGCTTATCATCGTACGATCATTATCGCTTAAACTGTATCGACAACCGCTAAATAATATAAGACCTTTTTGATCGGCGGTGAGTCAAAGTATCAACTAAAGTTGGTTTTATACCTATCGGACGGATATCATTCTTAACCTAAAATTACGCGCGGTCTTTGCCGTCTTACCGAGCCTGTATTCAAATAATACGCAAAAATCTAAATGTAACTAGCCGCACGGGCTTTCAACGCAACTTAATACTATATTTCTTACGAATGCCGTAAGTGTAATCTCAAAATAAACGGAATAAATGTGAATGGCAGAAATAAAAATCTAACGAAAATAAACTACGTAACCATTTTGGCGAGCAAGTTATCAACAAATAAAATTCAAACAAAAGAAACGTGTATTTTATATGTTTTATCGTCAATCGACGAGCCGTCTTTCTTTTACTTCGGCTCCCAAGCCTCGTCGTCGTCACTCTCGCTTTCCCCCGACGGTGACTGGAAGTCATCAGAGGGCTGATCAACCGGGCCGATCGGGAAATCGTATCCAACGAATTCCGCGATCACGTCTATCAGAGGAGGAGGCGCGGGAGTCATAATCGGGACCTGCAGTGCCGACATTAACGGCGTGGGCGGCATGCTTGGGAGTTCGGTCTCCCGTGGTACAGATGCCGCTGCTGGGTTCCCCTGAGGCGGCTGCGCTTCCGCTACCGCTCGTTCCATCAGTGCCGCGCGTGGGTCTGCGACGGGTAGTCTCTGTAAGATCACCCGGGGTGACCGTTTGGTCAAGCGACGCGGCTGTTGGGAAGTGCCCGGTCGCAGGGTAAGGAGTTCTGGGCGACCAAACCGGTGCCGGCTAAGGTACCGATGCTCCATCTATACCGGCAGGAAGCGGAGACCAGCGACCAATGTACCCGAAGCGAGGAACCCGGTACGAGCGGCGAGACGACGACGCCCGGGACGCGGAGGACGTCCGAGGCCGGAGCGACGGCCGTAACCTCCAGTGACTAAGCGCAAAGCACTTAGTAGAGTGCGAAGGAGCACGCGGGCTCCACGCCATTGTAAATAAACGCGTAGTACGTAAGTTAGAATATAAGCACGCCATGACTTCGTCGTACAATCGACGCGAACGTAACGCTTGAACATAAGCGCATTAGGTTAAGTGTAAATAAATTAGCGTTGAGTAATTGAGAAACTCCCCAGAAAACAAAGAAATAAAAAAACTTTTAAGTTGGCTACAGCCGTTAGATAAGGGGAGATGATAAGCAAAATTTTCTATGTTAATTTCTCGCGGATGCATAAAATTAATAAAGAGCGCATCGCGCACCGGCAAACAAGGTTAAGTTTGCTTTTCGGTTACCCATCCCATAGATAAGGGGCGCAATCGCGAAATCGCGGCAACGGGGCAACGCGGAAAGACCGGGAAGCCAATCGGGCAAAACGGAATCGAGCGGCAGCGCAAAAACGACGAAATGCTTAACCGAGCGCGCGATCCGAAAAACTTGTTTAACGACGTGCTAAGGGCTCACGGCGAATGCCCAGAGTTGAATTTCGAGCGAATCCCATGGCCGGAGGCGGATTAAGCAAATCGGCAACGGAATCGGCTTACAGACGTAGGAGCACGATAAGGGGATGCCGCGTAGTCGATCCATCAAGTTCCGATGGAATCCGAGCGCGGTGAAGCGAAATCGCCGAACGGAAGCGGAAGGAGCGCGACGTTGCGACGACGTGACAGGCGATCACGGGGGAGTAGCCCCACCGAGCGAGAGTCGCGGGCGAAGCGTGGTTCGCGATATCGGAAACCCAAGATGGCCGCGGTTGCGGACCACACGGAGGTCATCGAAAGGGAGGCGCGGACGCGTGGGTAAAAGCGGGGCGCGATCTGAACAACGGTTCGGCTCGGGGCATACCGGATGCGTGACGGGAAAGACCCGAGCGTGCGGAACGTGTCACGGCGGACATGCGGTGCGAGTATTATACATGTAAGCATGGAACTCGGTACACGGAAGCATGTAGAAACGTCTAGATTGTTCGACGACGTGAATCGTCATTAGAGAAGCGCGAGAGTAAACATGTTTGCGCGAACTGGGCGAAATGCGAAAGCGAATGGAATGCGGAAGTGTTTGCGCGACTGCGAAGCGAGAGCCACAGGTGTTCGGCAGATGTGCGGCCAGGAACAAAAGGGCTATTCGAGCATGAGCAAAAGAAATGCGAAAGTGTTGACGCGGCTGCGGGCGATAGCCACAGGTGTTCGGCAGATGCGCAAAGTAGGGGCATCCCCACTCGATCAAGGTAAGGCAGTCGAGCCCAGGAATCGTGGATTCGTCTCTCGGCTCTCGATGCAAACGGTCGCATCGAGGAACTCGTCTTTCTCTAACTAAACGTAAAGTGTTGGCCCCCTGTAGACAGGGGCATTGGCGTAACTTATCCTGAGCGCCTTCGCGAACGGTGAACGAGAGCGAGAACGATCCCGCTCAACGGTGCGTAATCCCGCGAGTCCATGTAACGTAACTGAAAGCAGAGAAATAAATTATATTTTACCTCTTGTTATAAATTACGTGTGACGATTATTCGGTGAAGACAACCTGCAAAGACTTACCTATCCCATTCGTAATCTCACCTGTCGGCCGTCCGAAATCCTCCATCGACAAACGCACAGCGGCTGAGGCCCAGCGAAGCGGCTGTCCAGCAGAAGCGAAGGAAGTCCCTTGCGCGGAGCGGTCCAACAAATCCTGCGGGTCGATCCGGAGACAGATGAAAGCTGAAACAGAGTCGTAGAGAGAGGAATTAGCGAAGTCAGCGAAAGGTTGGTTCTCATTCAAGTATCTTTCTCGATAGGCCGAGGTTAAAATCGAGTGGCAACCGTGATAATTGATGATATTGAGGGCGTGTGGTTAATGTCAATCCTCCGTCCGGCTACAGAGGCACCCAACCTGGTGATCGGTCTCGGAGAGTGGTCGTGTCGGGAGCAGGAGCTGGACAGGACTGGTGACTCGAGCCGGCTCGAGTCCCCTATTTATACCCCGAGCGCGAGTGTGGTGGGGGCTGCCCCACCGCTCGGGCACAGAGACGCACGCTGAACATGTGCTAGGCGGCCGTCAGGGCCGCAGCGCTAGTGACGAATACGCGTATCGTCACAAATCAAACAACAAATTGTGTTGCTAAACATATTAACAGCTCAGAAAATACTTCTGACCGATTTTACGTATCAACGTCACTAAACATATCAGACAGAAATGTCCAGGATAATGTTGAAAATCTCAATGAAGGTTAGACAAGGAATCTAGTTTTTTATACTTTTTATATTTTTAACTACATTGAGCTGCTCGGCCTGCACTTAAAATGAAATAGGTATCTATGGATTTGTTCTCCGTCGCTCAATTAGCTACATTTCAAGAATTGTACATTATACCAAAACGTGAGAATTTTGTATGAGAACCTCTCACGTTCCAATGTATGTACACTTCTTCGACTCGTGTAGCCAATGCAGCACAG
>NW_020210673.1:4431-6838 GCF_003070985.1 Temnothorax curvispinosus | reverse complement strand
TGGTTACCCATATACTAACGTTATTAAGTATAGGTTTGGTATCGGCGTATCCCCCTCATGCCCTTGCGGCTTTGAGTATCAGGATGTTGATCATTTATTCTGGGTATGTAACCGGTTTGAAAGTAGTAGATCTAGGTTTTTACGATCTCTTTTTGACCTTAAACTCTTGGCTCTCTTTTCTTGCCTATATTTATATAGTAACTTAAATTACAAGATTGTTAAGGCGATACTCTCCTTTATTAAAGACTGTGATCTCGGGTTGTAGATACGTGCGCATGGCACATTTTTATTTTTGAATAGTTATCGACCTCTCAGTTGGTCAAAGTAATAATTGAGTCGGCTTGAAGCCTCCTGTAATTGATACAAGAGGGCTCCAGTGTTCCCCGACGCTGGATCCGCTGTCTTGTATGGAAAGCGTGGTACCATGGCCTGTTGAGCCAGAGATCCACTAGGGGTGCAAAGAAGAAGAAGAAGAAGAAGTACCCGACTTCCGAATCGATCACGGACGGCTGTGGAAGCACGTGCTCCACAGCCTGGACTTTAAAGACACTCCGGCGGGCGAACAGTGGAAGGAGTGCGTCCCGAAGGACCAGCGCGCCGCGATCCTCGAACGGTACCACGACGCACCCACCGCCGGCCACCTGGGAATCGCTAAGACGATCGCGAGAGTCGCGCTCCGCTATTACTGGCCCGGCATGTTCCGCGATATCGCCCGTTACGTAAGGAAATGCCCGACATGCCTGGCGCACAAAGTCGCGCAGGAGAAACCGGCCGGCCAGTTGCACCCGACCACCCTCAATCACCCTTGGCAGCAGGTCACCATTGACCTCGTCGGTCCGCTCCCGCGATCCGCCGCCGGCCACGTATAATGGCTCTTAAATATGCAAGACCGATTCACGAAATGGGTCGAGCTCCGACCGCTGCGACGAGCCACCGCGCCGGCCATCGTAAAAGCTATCACGGAAGCCATTATCCTCCGTCATGGATGCCCGGACGAAATCCTGTCGGATAATGGCACCCAGTTAAAATCGAAACAACTCGCAAAGTTGCTAGACGAGTGCGGGATTCATCACCGATTCACGCCGGCGTACGCGCCCCACTGCAACTCAGTGGAGCGCACAAATCGCGTAATTAAAACGATGATCGCGCAATACGCAAAGAGGCACAAAACCTGGGACGAAAACCTACCCGAGCTCCAGTTCGCGTACAACACCGCGACGCACGACGCGACCGGCTATACGCCCGCATACCTAAACCACGGCCGCGAATTACGGCGCCCTGGAAAAAACGCGCCGCGCGACGCTCCGATCCCGCCGTCGACACTCCACCGCCACCTGACCGAGGCATACGAACTCGTAAAAATCCAGTTGGCGCGCGCGTTTCAGCATCAGGAGAAGCATTACAACCTCCGCCGCCGAGAATGGAGACCGAGAATTGGGGAATGGGTATGGAAGCGGGACCGCCCGTTGTCCAACAAAAGCGCGGCATTTAACGCGAAGCTCGCGCCAAAGTTTATCGGCCCGTTAGAGATTCGCCGCATCATCTCGCCTGTCATTGTGGATCTCCGTAGCCGCTCGGGAAAGTGGTACCGGCACGTGCACGTGCAAGATTTAAAACGCGCCCCGGCCGATATACCACCCGCCGTGCCTGATCCAGACCTGGAGGGGGGGAACGCGCTTGCACCGGCCGTTACCGCCGTTCAAACGAACCCCGTCGGAAAACGTGCGTCCACACGTCAACGCCGACGAACCGAATATTGTTACGCGACGACGACCTACCACGACCTAAACATTAGCCGGAAAACAAAAACAAGCGCAATGAGCCCCGACGCGACGGCGGAAGAGAGCGCCGATCGTCAGAATATCGAGAGACATGACGGACGAAACACCGGCAGCCGCTCCCGACATCCTTACCGAGATCGCCAAAATCCTCGGCGAAGACGAGGAATATGACCCGGCCAACCCCGGGATAGACCGAGGATGGGCCACCCTGTACAGGGGCGAGCCCGACACGGGGCCACCACCGCCGCCAGCCGGACCGACTCAGCCGAGGGCCGTGCCACGGGTTGGCACGGTCATCCAACGATCCGACGCAGCCAACCGGGCCAAGCAAGCCTGGCTGCTGGCCACACCGCCGCCACCACCACGACGACCACGATCGCTGAGCGAGCCCCCCCGATGCCCACGGCCAACCCTGCAGCCGGCACGGGTAATGGGGCCGTTGCCGCCACCGCCGATCCCGATCCAGGTCGAGCCAGGGGTAATCGTAGAGGTACCCCACTTCGCATGCCACGTCGCCCGGCAGTACAAGCCCACGCTCGGGCATCGACGGTGGCACATCCGCTTTAACGGAGATGACTCCGTACGGTGGATTAAGGAAAAGTTGCGGGGAAAACCAGCCTGAGGCC
>NW_020210673.1:0-4331 GCF_003070985.1 Temnothorax curvispinosus | reverse complement strand
CGCGTCGACTGCTGCCGAATCCCGGATCTCCGGGCAACCGATGAGCGACGCGTTAATGGTGTAACGATGCACCCCGTGCGCTAAGCATCCTTCCCGGCTAACGACCGCCGGATGCCGCCCGACCGACGCGACGACCAGTCGGGCGAAGACCAGGGCGCGGTGCGCCCACATTTTAAACGTAATTCAAAACGCACCGTGTGCGCGGGCCAAGCGCGGCACCGGTGCCTCCCGACGAGCGACGACGGGAGCCGAGCCGCCCCGAGGACGAGCGCGGCGCCGCGCCGCCCCACCACAGCGCGACGATCGGCGCTCCTAGCGAGCCCGCCGCGCCGGGCGGGTATATAAACCGCCGCTCAGGCGAGAAAAAGACACTTCGTCTAAAGATCCGCTACTTCCAAGACGAAACCTATTCCCGACTCCTAGGGAACACGCCAACGAGGTCCGGTGCTCCGAGCCTCGACTGAGAGCTCTCAGGTGTTCCCGCACTCCCTCAGAGCTAACCCCGAAGGCACGGTTACGCGGGGTCGAGCGCGCTCGGCCTCGCAACGAGGGCTCTCGCTGCCGCCGCCCCGGGGCTCCGAAAATCTTCCATCCTACGTTACGCGTCCCCGTACGCATATATTATCGCGATACCGCGGCATCCACGACAGGCTACCAACGTACAGGTATTCACGGTAATACACTGAATCCGGCCAGTATCTTAAATACCGCGTCGTTATCGAGTGCACATGCACTACCTGTAATATACCGCGTCCGCCTATGTACTGTAATACGTCTATGTAATATACCGAGCCCGTCGAGTAACGATACCGCGTTCGTTATTAACTACCGCGTCGTTATCAAGTGCACATGCACTACCTGTAATATACCGCGTCCGCCTCTGTACTATGTAATACGCCTATGTAATATACCGAGCCCGTCGAGTAACGATACCGCGGCCGCCTATGTACTACGTAATACGTCTAATGTAACATACCGAGCCCGTCGAGTAACGATACCGCGTGCGTTATCAAGTGCACCTGCATTACTTCTTCATTGTATATACCGCGTTCTGTCCGTCCCTGCGCTCTATCATATACTACCGAGTCCGTCGAATAGCGTGCTACCGCGTCCGTTATCGAGTGCATCCGCACTGCCCTTCGTTGTATATATCGCGTTTCACCCGTCCCTGCGCTATATAAAATACCACTTCGTGTATATAATAAGCTAAGCTGAATAAACTACTGCATGTACCACCTAAATTAATTATTGTCTCTGGGCCTTTCATTGGACTCCTGATCCCGCACGCCAGTCCGCGTTCGATAAAGTCAGGCCGTTACAATGTTAATAGTACGGGGCGACTTGTGCGATTACGTGGTAGCTGGGGGCATGGCACCGACCACGGCGACTCGTCAAACGTGAGCTAAGATCGCTCGACACGAGTACTACGGGGGTAGGGAGCCCCGCCGGGAGGCTACCGGTGCCCTACCAGATGGTGTCGGACTCGTAGGGGCAGAGGATTCGCAAAGCCGAGTGAGCGGCATAGGGGGCCTAGTGTGGGTCACGCTATGAAGCTTATGTTGCGCATTACCTATAATGGGGGTGTTATGGCACCCCAACCCTGTCAGTTGGGCTGATCTAATCCGAGTGGATCACGCCCGCTGCAGGAACCCTGCTACCTGGGGAACACCACAGGTACAATAGTGAGTCATGAGTGCGTTACGGGAAACCGTGCCCCTATGTTTAAAGGGTCGGCTTGTCCGGGAGTACGTAATCGTCAGGAATAATGTCGGCTCTGATTCTAGCGTAAAGGGAAGTACTGCTGACGTTGATCGTTTTTTATCTAATTAAAAAATTTATCTAATACCGTATTTTCGATTTTTTTAAATTATATTGCAGATGTGCTCCAGGCCCTTCAGTTCATTCGGATACGGTACTACCTGGCACGCAACATCAGATGACTAAAAGGAAAAGAAAAGCATTAGTTGATAAGATGTAATTATTTGTTTTGATTATCTTCATAGACGTTATTATACACCATTGAAAATTTTTTCCTTATTTTTACTTGTAAAACATATTATACTGGCACAGTTTGGCTGGAAAAACTTGAATCCTGTATTTGTACGTTACTCAAATAATCTGGGCAGTTAGATACGTGACAATGCAATCGCTGTATATTTGTTTTTTATCCAATTAAAAAATTTATCTAATACCGTATTTTCGATTTTTTTAAATCATATTGCAGATGTGCTCCGGGTCTTTCAGGATCAACAAGCTATGCAGGTTTTTATTCGGATATGGCAGAAAAGCACGTACTATCTGGCACGCATGAGTAAGTGTATATACATACATACATACATACATTATATATAACATTGATAAATTTTACTGTTAAAAATTATAATTTTGGAAACAACGTTTTTTTATCTGATATAATGAGGAATATACATTATTATAACACTTTAAATAAATTTCTTTAATACCGTATTTTCGATTTGTTTAAATCATATTGCAGTTGTGCTCCGGGTCCTTCAGGATCAACAAGTTATGCAGGTTTTCATTTGGATATGGCAAAAAAGCACGTACTCCCTGGCAGGCAAGAGTCGCACACTCAATTTTTGCCTAAAAATATCATGGACTTTCTGCGGACGAGCGAGGCTATAGTATTGGATGACATACGGGATTACTTTGATCCAATTACAGGTGAAGCTAAAATTAAATGTCCTAGATGTCCCATGATTTTTGACAATTATGCAGACAGACGTGACCTAAGACAACACTTATCAACACATAATATATTTCATAAAAACCAGTACTTTTCTGATAAGACGGTTCTGGACAATTATGTCACATTCCTACCAGAAGTAAATTTGGGTCAATGTAAACTTTGTGGTAAATACCGTTCTTATGCACGGGACATTGACATTGTTAGGAAACATGCACAAAAATGTTATAACATTAAAAAATTAATGTAAAAAAGCATCGATGAGCTTATGCGTATACATAAGAATTTAAAACTTAGTGACATACAGAAATACTTTATTCCAACAGATTTATATGGCAATATATACGGTAATATAAAATGTCCTGATTGACGCGATATTTTTTGTAGTCGTACACACAGACATGAACTAAAACAACATTTAAAAGAATATAACTTTCATGAAATCTAAGATATTAAAAAAAAAACGGAAAAATATTTCACATTTTGAAAATGCTTCTAAATAAGTATATGTAAACGTTTACATACCTATATGTAAACGTTGTGGTTCAATTATTTCTTATGCGGTACGTTACTAGAAATCTTAGAAATCATGTAAAAAAATGTTATAAGGACAGCTGACTGATTTACTAACAAGGAAACCCACGGAAGTGACCCTCTCTGATTTTGATGAGCTTTTAGTATGTTATTCTCTAGATGAAATAAAAGTTGAATGGTTTGAAGAGTACTTTAAAACAATGACAAAAAATTTCTTAAATTTTTATTTTTTAATAAAAATAAAAAAAGATTAAAATAAAAAACTTTATTTTGTTATTATTCTAAAGTGCTCTTTAAACCGTTCAACTTTTGTTAAAAAACTTGTTTTTCTCATCTCTTTTATAGTTTCGGAGATATTCGGCTTAAAAAAGAAAAACCAATTCTTTTTCAAGGGGTGTTTCACCCCCCCCGGGAAAAAATGATTAGATATAATCATATATAATTATATCTGGTATATATATAATTATATATAATTATATATGTTTTTATATGGGGTCATATCTAATTATACATGGCCACACGTGCAATCAGTGGTCCTACATACAACCAGATATAACACCATATCTACTTGTATATAAATGTATATAATTTTATGTGAAGCCAGATATAATGATATATGAATGGTGCACCCTACATATAACAAGATATAGCATTATATACAACTATATATGCAATCATATATAGCCAGATATATTAATGTGACTAATTTGGCGCTATATACAATCAGAAATAGCGCTATATCTAATCGTATATAAATGTATGTGAAGCCAGATATAATGATATATGAGTAGTGCACTCTACATATAACTAGATATAGCATTATATACAACTATATATGAAATCATATATAGCCAGATATATTAATATGCTTAATCTTGTCCTATGTACAACCAGATATAGCACTATATCTGTATATATATATAGATTCGCAAGTTATCATATATGCTGCAGATATTTAATTCTAAATTTAAAAATTTATTTGAATCGTTTTTATATATATTATAGATATTAAATTCAAAAATTCGTTACATAATATTATATAATTTAGTATTATAAAATAATACTGCAGGTCATGTGTGCGTACCCGGGAAAA